>NW_003852427.1:16702596-16704309 GCF_000181295.1 Otolemur garnettii | reverse complement strand
CCACTTCCGGCATATGGGGCTGACAACTTACTCCTTTGAGCCACAGGTGCCGCCCCTCCATGGTCACATTTTTTTTCATAAAATGTATATTATTGATGTCTCCATTACCTCACTTCTCACTCACTCTTTAACCTTTTCAACCTGGTTTCCACCATATCATAGATAAAAGTTCCTATCACAAGAATTTCCATTTTGAATTTACTAATCGAAGAACATCACTTTGAAAGTCGTAGAACACCACTATGGCCATGCCACCCTGAACACACTCAGTCTCACCTGAAACTCTCCTATCCGAATGAGAGGGGGAAATATCACTGAAGAAAAAAATAAGACAAATTAGAAATAAAGAAAGTGATGAAAATTCTGCTAATAAATATGCTGATAAGCATTCCTATGGTTTGAGTGTGTCCCCCAAAGTTTATGTGAGACACTTAATTATCAATTCAATCCTGTTGAGAGGTGACATCTTTAAGGGGTGATTAGGTCATAAGAGCTGTGCCCTCAGGAATGGATTTGTGTTGCTATCTTGAGAGTGGATCCACCCTTGTAAGAGTGTGTTTATTATAAAAGCAAGTTAGGCCCTCCCTGTTCTCTCTCTCTTTCACCCATGCCTTCTGCCATGGGATGAAGCAGCAAGAAATTGTACAAAAATTCTCTACAAAATATTGTACAAAATATTCTCTACCTGTCGGCCGCCTCTTTGTAATATTCTGTAAGTAAAGGTACACGTACCTACGTCTCACTTTCCCTATGTATGGTGACTATGGGATTCCTTTATAGTATTTCTCCTCCTCTGACCCTGCAGAAAGATTAAACTTCCCTGCCCTTTAAAGTATGTTAATTGAGCAGACAAAATGTGAGCACTAATAAACGTCACTTCTAGACGGAGCCATTTAAAAGCCAGTGGTGACTGCCCATGATTACCGTGGCAAACCTTGAAGCCTGAAGTTGGGATGGAAGCATCAGAAGATGACAGGCACTGGGAGCATAGTGCCTGAATGATCTGAGTAGACTCAACTCTCACCCCCAACAACCTCCATCAGCAGTATGTAGAAATACAAACCTGTGTTGTCTTTAGCTGTTGAGATTTAGAGGTTGCTTCTGTAGCATCGCCTAATCTATTCTGACTAATACACAAGTCCAATCATGTGTTTATCATCATTGTGGTAAAATTTTCACAAAAGTTTGACCAAAATCATGTACCTGTCTACATTAATTAAATATGTAAAATCATAACATTTTATATTACGTATGTTTCACAAGAAATTTCAGAAATACACGTGCAGGACATCTTGAGGAACACAAGAAGGTTAAAATTCTTGTTAAAAGCCCAAGCAAAAGCGAGACCTTATCTCTAAAAAATAGACAGGCATTATGGCAGGTGCCTATAGTCCCAGCTGCTTGAGCCCAAGAGTTTGAGGTTGCTGTGAGCTGTGACGCCTCGGCACTCTACTGAGGGCAACAAACTGAGACTCTGGGTCAAAAAAAAAGAAAAAGTAATACATTCATGAGTCACAATCCTGATTTCCTTAACATCAGTGAAATCAAGTGATACAAGATCTGGCCTCCTCCAGTGAACTGATTGTCTAGTCAATCATGTGGCTAATAAAGAATGAACACCTACACATGGGCACACACCAAGGTTCTTTGTTACTAATACCTTTCTAGTGGTTTAGTAATAACAATAAGACATAAAGAATGGCTGAAAGGAAT
>NW_003852427.1:16700411-16702308 GCF_000181295.1 Otolemur garnettii | reverse complement strand
GAGGCAGAGGCAGGAGACTCGCTTAAGCCCAGGAGTTGGAGGTTGCTGTGAGCTGTGATGCTACAACACTCTACCCAGGGCAACAGCTTGAGGCTCTGTCTCGAAAAAAATAAAATAAAATAATTAAACTTAAAGAAGCAAAAACCTTGTAAAAGAAATAGTGATCACTTTTTTTTTAATGTATCAGTAAATCACTAACAATTAGAACCTGTAAATTTGGACATGTCCCTATTCATTTTATGAAATTTAAAGCATTTATTCTTGAAACTATACAGAAATACCTGATCCACCCATTGCTTTAAGTTTCTATCTTGGACAGTTTCAACTTTTTTTTTTTTTAATTGAGACAGAGTCTCACTTGTCGCCCTTGGTAGAGTGCTGTAGCATCATAGCTCACAGCACCCTCCAACTCTTTGGCTGAAGTGATTCTCTTGCCTCAGCCTCCCAAGTAGCTGAGATTACAGGCACCCGCCACAATACCCAGATTTTTTTTTTCAGAGACAGGATCTCATTCTGGCTAAGGCTGGTCTCGAACCTCTGAACTCAGGGCAATCCACCTACCTTGGCCTCCCAGAGTGCTAGGATTACAGGCATGAGCCACCGTGCCTAGCCAGTTTCAATTTTTTATAAAATATGACTGTCATAATAAAACGTTCTAGAGACTTTTTTTCAGTTCTTAAGGCATTGTAGTCTTTTTATAAAATGAATTATACACTATACCATTCTTTGTTGTTTTCTAGTTTGTGGCTGGGAACATTCAGAGGCCTGTCTAATAGTGCTTGTAATACCCCTCAGTGCCTAATATATAGCCTGTATTCAAAAAGCACGGGGTGAGTTTACTTGGTTTCTTTATCTGTCATGTGGTCATTCCGCCCGGTATCTTTACCTAGACTTCAGATCCCCTTGTTTCAAAGGACATGTCATACAGCATGTCATGTCTTTTGAAGAGAGTAAAAGAAGAGCAGGTAGAAGGAGCAAGTGCAATTCTCTTTATAAAGGTGTTTACTCTTATGTATTGATAGGAATTGAGATGGTTCAAATGAATACCATGAAAAGTATTTTTAATAAATTAGAAAACAAAAACTGAAGGGAGGGTATAAAATAAATATTGCAGCCACAGTCATTATAACAGCCAGTGAGAAATAAAAATGTTAGTTGGCAGGAGAAAGCGTACCAGTTCCTCACAGATTTTCTAATACAAAGGCTCCCAATTCTAAAGGGAATTCCCCCATGGGATTTAATCTGGGATCCCTGAGAGTGAATGCTACTGCTTTTTGTGATCATTTTCAATAAAAGCTAAAGGCAGGGAGAATAATTCCACAAAGTCTAAGTTAATGTAAATAGACCTAGCTGCCCTCCTGTCCTCAGACTGGGTCCTAGGGTATAACAAAAGTGTCCACGGAGCTGATGGAGGACTGGCCTTCAGGCTCTGAAAAAAAAAAAAAAAAATCACTTCTCACAGTCAGACTTTGGATTCAGGACAGCACATGGAAAAGATCACAGGTTGTGGAATCAAGAGGATGTGGATTTAACAATCTGTTTGATCTCAGACCACTTCTTTCACTTCCTTGGGCCTCACTTTCCCAAGCAGAATTCTCCAGATGGGGAATAGAGGCGGAACCTAAAACCAATCGACAGGTGCCCTGCACAATGCATCATGTGCTACAGAAAAATGAGGGGTGTGAAAACACCTATTGTCCCCTGAAGAGGCATCTACATACCTTGGGTTCCAGATGACGAGGTAGAACTGTCCTAACTTTTATGACACCTCAAAAGCCTAGGCTCAGCACCGGTAGCTCAGTGAGTAGGGTGCCGGCCACATACACGGGGACTGGCGGGCTCAAACCCAAACTGGGCCTGCTAAACAACAATGACAACTGCAACAACAACAACAAAA
>NW_003852427.1:16683307-16700138 GCF_000181295.1 Otolemur garnettii | reverse complement strand
AGCCCCACTTCCCCCCTCATGGAAGAGAGACAAAGGAAAGACTGTCCTCAGAAAGCAATTGTGGTTCCCCTTCTGTGATCAGACAAGTATTCAGTTGAAAGCCCAGAATTCCACATGACAGCATTAGTCTAGTATCAACCTGGAAACTGCATAAAACAGATTCTTCCAGACTCTTCCATTCTTCCAGAAAAATGTCAGGAATATTTCTAAGGGACAGTGATTCCGAGTGGCCTATCAGCACATCAGGACTGGTTGGCTGTGAACATGAGCCTGACCACTGAACACCTGAACTAGGCACATACACATATTCAGCTCTCATTGTTCTATTTTTAGGAATATATGTTTCTCAGATGATATTTCACTTTTCCCACCTAATATTGAGCCGACCTTTCTGACAGTAAATTCTAGAGCCATTAGCATCATGGAGTCATCAATCCAGGTCATTACAAAGTAGATAAATACCTTTTCTGCTTTGGATGAGGTGTGAAAGTAGATCATATAAGAACGTCATAAAGCTAGTACATATATTAAACAGCAGTCTTAAAAAGGTGATCCCCATTTTCTACCCCAAAATGTTATTATCTGATCTATAAATTGTAAAATCAAATCCCTTCCAGACATATCACTAATTTCATACAAAACTATTTCCACGATGTAATGTTTCTTATAATCAATTCTAAATTCTATCATTGCTCTATTGATACAGAGGGTTCTTCCAAAGGACTTCATAATCTTTATTCTTCTACTTAAATCTAATTGAATTCAATTTATTTATAATATTTTGTTTCAAAATAAACCCTGCCTCACAAGAAACATAAGAGACAAACAACAGCCACATGTTTTTACATTATTATTATTATTATCATTTGTATTTATTTCTTTATACAGGATTTCCTGTCTGGCTCCCTATACCATGTTAACTTGAAATTAATCTCACTTCTGACACTCTCCTTCTATCCCGCCATCTCCCCATCCCTCCTCCCCCCAAAAATCACTTAAGTGGAGTGCAGATATCCCAAAGGAAATCTTTTTCACTTTAATCAATGTAGAGGAAAAAAAAAATGTATATCCTCTGCTGGTGGCCCCCAGCCTGTGAACTACGTGTTGATAAGCCCAGCCCTGTTGCTAGTGGCAGAAATCACCATGCTTCTGTTTACATAATGCCTTTCTGCGGAGGAACGTGCAGGGTATTACGTGTCTTGAATCGCTAATCTTCATAATATCCTCATAGTTATGAGAACGAAGTGAAGTGAGCACTCTGTGTTAAGCTGAAAGATCATGATATAGGAAAAATTGATAAAGAAAGATGCTGAACCCAGGGGATACCGTTCAGGGTATATGGAAATGTCACGGGGCTAGACTCTCATTCCTCGTCACACTACATGCACCATTTTCCACAAGCGAGTCTGTCTTTCACTCTGGAGGGAGAGCCATGACTGAAAGCTGAAAAGAAGATTCAGTGCCTAAGCAGCAGAGTGGAACCTCAGGGCCTCTGCATTTTCTTTTTAATTCTGTTCCTAATTTGTGATGTGACCCCGAGAAACCTTTTGCCCTCTTTAAGCCTTAATTGTTTTACTTACAAAATAGTATTGTGTGAAATATGGAGCTCTGCACCCTGGCTCTGGCTTCCAACACTCTCATCTTTTGTAGTACCCTTTAATTAATTTGTTCATCTGTTCAACGAATATATATTGAGTATCCTCTGTGTTTAAAGCACTGGGCCAGACGTTTGAGACTCTAAAAGAAATTAAGACATTATCTCAAGCTTACAGAATGGAAGCAGGAGCTCTTATAGGTATAAAAATAACCACATCACAACTCAATGTATATTACATCGTTTAATGATGCAAAAATGATAGAAAAGGTTGAGGACATACAGGACTTCATAGTTTAACTATAGCCATGCTTTGTTTATGGTTCTAAAACAAGTGTCCTCAAACTGTGGCCCGCAGGCCACATGCAGCCCGCCTAGGACATTTATCTGGCTGGGTGTATCCACTGCCTGTCCTGCTTAGCAGCTGACTCATCCTGGGGCCCGCAGGCCGGCCCTGCAACGGTCTGAGGGACAGTGAACTGGCCCCCTGTTTAAAAAGTTTGAGGACCCCTATAATATTTCTTCAACAAGTAGCCCCAATCTACACATTAATCAAGAAGCCTTACTGGTCTACACCAAGTCACGACTACACCCCATTCTGTATAGCTCAGACTCAGAACAGAGCAGCTGATAACCGAACTCATCTCCACGACTAAGGACTTATCTGTCCACACACCTTCCTGATTTCCCTGTTCTCCTCTACTCCCATAACACACACTCACATATATCCACTTGGAATAAGGTAAGAATAGCTCAAACTCAGAAAAAATTCAGGGTTTTTTTTTAAAGAATGTATTTCTATTTCACTAAATTTGTAAGTATGTGTGTTTTGTTTTGTTTTATGATCTTAATTAATTGTATAGTGCTGAAGTCAGAGCTTTTACCATAGCTGCCACCTGAATAGTATATATTGCACCTGACAGGTAATTTCTGATTCCTCATCTCCCCTCTTCTGAGTCTCCAGTGTCTACCATACCATTTTGTATGACTGTGTACAGCCATTTCTTAGTTCCCTCTTATAGGTGAGCACATACAGTATTTGTTTCTCCATTCCTGAAATAATTCACTTAGGAAAATAATAGCTTCTGGTTTCCTTCAAGTAGGTTGCAAAGACTTTCTTTCTTTCTTTCTTTCTTTATTTTGAGACAGAGTCTCACTATGTCACCCTCAGTACAGTGCCATGCCATCACAGCTCACAGCAACCTCAAACTCTTGGGTTTAAGTGATTCTCTTGCCTCAGCCTCACAAGTAGGTGGGACTACAGGCACCTGCTATAACACCTGGCTATTTTGTTGTTGTTGTTGTTGCAGTTTTCATTGTTGGTTAGCAGGCCTGGGCTGGGTTCGAACCTGCCTGCCTTGGTGTATGTGGCTAGCACCCTAACTGCTGAGCTATGAGCACCAAGCCTCTTTCTTTTTTATGATTGGGTAGTATTCCACTATATATGTGTGTGTGTCACGTTTTCTTTATCTGGTCATCAGTTGATGGGCAACTAGGTTGCCCTATTTTTGCAATTGCTGAAACATACAAGTGAGCGTGTCTGTTTGTTATAAGGATTTCATTTCTTTGTGGTAGATACCCAGCAGTGGAACTGCTGTATAGAATGGGGGGCCTGCTTTTGTATCGCTGATGAATCTCCGTTGTGTTTTTCACAGAGGTTGTAGAAATTACATACCTACCAACAGTGCATAAGCATTCCCTTGTAACTGCATCAACATCTATTGTTTGCTGATGTTTTAATAATGGACATTCTCACGGGGTAAGATGTAACTCATTGTACTTTTAATTGGCAACATCCTGATAATTAGTGATGTTGAGCATTTTTTCATTTGGTTATTGGCCATTGGCATATCTTCTTTTGAAAAACGTCCGTTCATGTCTTTTGCCCACTTTTTAATGGGGTTCTTTGGGTCTTACTGAATTATCTGAGACTTCAAGGACAGAACTATGTGCTACTTGCTTAAAGAGCATCTAAGATAGAATTGGGTGTATGTGCACAATATTTAAAGTTAGTGTTCAATTAGTGAATCCATGTTGCATGAACGTAGGCCAGTAACTGGAAAATATCCTAATTTATAAATTCTGAGTAGATTCTGAATGTGCCATTCAGAATTACTTCATTTCCACTCTGAGAAACTATATGATTAATTTGACTGTCAGATTTTAAAATTATTGTGTACTACTGTAGATCACCAAAAATTCTTTACTTTAGCCCAAATGGATGTAAAGCTAGTATAAATCCATATATTTTAAATATGTTTTTAAAAGATACTACATGATTAACTAATGAGCTAGGTAGGAGAGACCCTTTCTTTCAGTTTGTTCCCCATTTTGTTTTTCACCTTTTGACCTGGTTTTTCTTTCTTCTTTTGATAACTGGTTTGCCTTTGATCAACAAGAGTGAATGTTCAGTGATCAGAATGCAAGTCTTACTTCAAAGATCAGAACAATTTCTCGATGACCATTCTGATGAGCAATTCAGTATGAACTGGTCCATTTAGCTACAGTATGTGGCTTTATAATTCTACTAAATCTACATTTTTCCTAATAAAAAGGAAAAAGAAAAGTGCTTGAAAACATGCCCTGTACCTCTAGGCGGAACTCCTACAGACTGCCGAAATATAAGTGCAATGATATCAGTGTGTACATTATGTCACTTTCCATGACAAGCTTGAATGTTTTAGGTTTTTATATGACTTAATTTCTAAACTAAAGCATCTCCTTATTCTCAAAGGAATTCCAATGTACAGCAATATGTTTATGAATATGGTTTATTTTTCTTAAATTTTCACTGTTTTTCTGAACTCCAAACTATTATTACTTTCTCATTGTTTAAATTAGTTTTTTGTGCTGAATTTTCTAACACTGGTTCTGAAACAATCACTGAATAAAACCAGTTCTTACATTTTTTAGTAACTATTTACAAACATTTTCAAGGGTAAAATAACTCCCTTAAAAAAACCCCTAGTAAATAGAAGCAGTAGTTCTTCCACAATATAATTTAATCCTTGAATGTCATATCACAGTACAAAACTTGTTTTCACGTATTTTATTTCATTTGATCTTTACAGCATCTCAGTAGTCAGTCGGCAAATGTTTCTATTTGCTTATTCTCACATGAGGAAACTGAGGCTCTATTAAATAAATAACTTGCTCAAGATTACGCAGACCTTGAGCTTTCCAGACTAGAATTCATGCGCTGGAGGGGCCTCCCACTATATGCTTGATTCATAATGAACACTAAGAAGATAACCCCTTGAAAGAAACATTTAATTTAAATATATACAATATGAAAAAGAAATAAGAGATATATAAGATCGGAAAAGAATAAAATGATTACCTACATGAAAAATCTAAGTGACCCTATAGATAAATCATCCCCAAAAATGAGTTATCAAAGAAACTGAATAAGATATTATTCCTTCACATGATCAACAAACTTTCAAAACCATAAAACATGAAAATATATAAAATGGTAATTTTAAAATTATATCCATGATAACAAAACGCTTCCAAAATACCTGAAATGAGACTAACAAAACTAAACAAGAACATGATGAAATTATCAAACCACATTGAAGCCATAAAAACACTAAACAAATAACATTTTTATGCCTGAGAGAAATTTTAATTCTCATTTTAGTTAGACATGCCTGAAATATAAAAAAAGACAATATTATGCAGCGTGGCCATAAAGTTCATATGCACAAAGTTCATGGCCACCCTGTATAACAGTGTAATAATGAAGTCCACAGACTACCTTAGTCTGAATATTGACACTACAAAAGTCATGATCATTTACTGGGTTAATATCATTTGAAACTGCTAGGTAGATCAAAATGGTTAAAACTTAAAATATTCGCCTTTCTACGTACACAGGAGGATGTGGGGGAGCTGAACTGTTTTCCTTTTTTTTTTTAATTAAATCATCGCTGTGTACATTAATGCAGTCACAGGGCACAATGTGCTGGTTTTATATGCAATTTGAAATATTTTCATCAAACTGGTTAACATAGCCTTCATGGCATTTTCTTAGTTAAATGTGTTAAGAAATTTATATTCTACATTTAGTAAGTTTCACATGTACCCTTGTAAGATGCACCATAGGTGTGGTCCCACCCATCACCCTCTCTCCACCAATCCTCCCCCTCCCCTCTCATATTCTTCTTAGCAAAGTATCTCAAGAATGGAAGAAAAAGTATCTAAGTATCCAATGTACCCAGCCCTACTATGAAACTAATTTATAGCTTTCATATGAAAGGTATAACCCAGTTATAGCCCAAGAATATGGGGAAAGGGAAATGGAACTCTTATGTATTACTGTCAGGAATGTAAAATGATACAACTTTGTAAAACAATTTGATTTCTTTTTCTTTTTCTTTTCTTTTTTTTGCAGTTTGGCCGGGGCTGGGCTTGAACCCACCACCTCTGGTATATGGGGCCAGCACCCTACTCCTTGAGCCACAGGTGCCACCCCGGTGATTTCTTAAAAACTTTAAAATGCACCTTTAATATTATCCTAAGGTATTTACCGAAAAGAAAAGAAAGCATCTATCCATCAGCTTGTACGTGAATGTTCATAGTCGCTTTATTTGTCATATAGCCAAACACCGAAAATAACAAATAACCATCACCAGGTTATAATACTACTACTCAATAATAAAAAGGAATGAGCTGTGGGTATACACACAAGGCAGGATGAACCTCACATAATTATGCTAAAAGTATCCAAATGAAAAAGAATATACCATGCACATTTCTGTTTATATAAAACTCCAGAAAAATACAGATTCATTTCATCTACAGTGGCAGAAAACAGATCAGTGGCTGCCTAAGGAGGAGCTGGAAGAGGCAGAAAGGGGAGGGAGAGGAATTACACCAGGGCATGAAAAACCCTCTCAGGCCAGGTACATACGGTGGTGATCTGCAGTGGACACACAGATGCCAAAATGGACACAGTCAAAATGTGCAGACTACTGCATTTCAAGTAAGCTTCATGCCAAATCATTTTGTTTTCACTGATGCAAAGTGGGAACAAATGGAAATTGGTTCAAATTCAGCTACTGATGACCCATGTGAACTTGAACAAATCACTTAACTCTCTAGGCCTCTGCTTACCTATCTGTCAAATGGGGATGAACAGGCATGCCTTCCTTGGTTGTTGTATGAAATGAAAAGTCTATTTTAAAGTGATATGTAAACCAGAGTGGTTTAGCAGCGTGCATATTTCCAACCTAGAACATTCGGACACTATACTCTTATTTTATTCACAATTTACAAAAAAAAAAAAAATCCTTCTATAAATCTACCACATGGCATTTGTACGACAGCAGACCAAGAGGCATTTCCCAACTAAAGACGCATTTCCCAACTAAAATATAAATATACATACATATATACACATATATAGTGTTATGCATTCATAAAGAATGAATCTACAGACTTCGTTATACCTAGGTCACTGAGTTTGACACGTAAGAAACATTAACTTCAGTCTTTCTAGGTTTTCAATTGCATCTAATCTTTTCTAAAATTATCAAGATTCAGAACTAAAATTTGTTATCACTCATTGCAACTGTTGTATACAACCACAAAGCAATAACTCTAAGAACTAGCCAATTCCATAAATACCTGCTTACTTTCATATTGGTAGATGTATGAAAGTTTAAATAGCACAGATTTTAAGTTACATATAAGGACATTTATAATGAAGACTAATAGTAAAAATATTATTTTACCCTACCCTACTCTTTGATCAAGTCCTTTTTATTATTTTGGTTCATTTTTTCTTATAGCACAGGCACTGATGCAAAGTGGAAGGCTTTGAAGTAAAACAGAACTTGTTTCAAAGTTAGTGCTAACTACCTGGATGAGAACTTGAACTTGTGCAAGTCATCTGGACTCCAGTAACCTTTGTTTCCATATCTGTGAAGTGGAGACAATGACACATGCATTTCCTGGTTATTGTATGAATTGAATTTGTATCTGTGAGATACTGTGTATGGCAGCTGGTACATAACAAATGGTTACTATTATTACATAAAACTGTGAGATAAAGAAATAGGAAAAATATTATTTTTTCTAGTCTTTTTCCAGCCAATTGAGTGAGTCAAGTATGGATATTCACACATATAGAGATAAAGTATTATCTCTCTATATACATATAGACAAGCCCATTTATTCAACAAATTCCTATTAAGCTCCTATGGCAAGTTATAAATTTATAATACTTTGTATTTTCAATTTCAGAATAGTGCTCAGAGCTTTTGAATTCTATCTATTGAATTCTGAACTTTACAATAATTGTTAATTAAATATTCTTCTGTACTAACGTCATTCAAATTTCAAGGCATTGTTAAAAGGCCAATAAATTCAGAATATCATACATGTGGTAAAATTTGTGACTCTAAAAGAAGGAAAATGTTGAATTTTTTATTGGGATGAGGGAACAATTCTTTTGTTAGTTGTTCTTCTGTTTCCTATACTACAGCCTCAAATTTTTCTTTTGGAAGTGTGCATCCCCTTTAAAGTAATAAGTACATCTGAGTTAATGAATAGAACATTGAAATCTGGCAGCGTCCACACGAATCTCGCCTGTGTGCTCCTTCCCCCGTCACACTCTACGCACCAACTTTCATAAGGAAATCTTTCATTCAATTTAAAGGGAGAACCATGACTGAAGGCTGAATAGCAAAGATTCGGTGACTAAGCAACAGACTGGAACCAGGGCTTGTGCGTTTTCATTCTCATGCTGGCCCTAATTTGTGGGCTGCCTGAAGGAATTGCTCAGTCAGCGTCTGCCTCTCTTACTTGGCTTGTAGAATGGTGCCATTCAGAGTTGCTCTCCACCCTGGCTCTGAGTTGGTTCTGAGCAAGCACTGTGGATGTAATTAGGCCCTTTATAGACTTTTGACAATGATGCTTGGTAGAGATCATATTCTCCCATTCAGATCTTGGCACGCAAAATATATAAATAACTATCAAATAGTCACCCATTCATACTGACTAATACATTGGTCAGTATCACATTTCCACTGGGTTTTCATCAGGAAAGGGTTTGACATTGGTTGACTCATTATCAGATCTCTGTCTACATCCCAGAGGGACATAGCAGGAGTTATTATCCCAAGAGCATTCCCATCAACAATTACTACTAGCTATCTATGCCTCCTGATCCCTTGAATTTATTAAGGTTTGAGAAAAATGGAAAGTAACTCTTCTAAGAAAATGAAATATCCTGTCTTGGAAGTGAAAGTTTTGTTCCACATGTTTCATCAGCACCCGCCACAACAAGTTTGACAAAATTTTATTTGAAGATGAAGCAAATTAATGCGGCCCAAACTGAGAGATTGCACATTAAAATTTTAGGGCAATTTAGCGTCCCATATTATTCTTCAATTCTCATGCAAGGTTGAAATCCGTATATCCATTTTCCTACAGTAGGAAGAAGTTACTCTCAAACTTTATACTCTGATGTTGAAGAATAAATGTGCAAAGTTTCAAGAATTTCATAGAGAGAAATCATAGCTGCTTCCTTTGAATTAGCCATGATAAAATTCCAGTCAATTTAGAATTCAGAAATTAAGAATTAAGAGTCATCCTGTGGGTGTCAATCATGTCATCTGAGTGCAGGGTGCAGGGGGGAAAGTAGGGAGTGACCAGTGCAGAGATCAAGAAGGACAGAGCCCCTGTGGAGAAACAGTCTCTTAAGACCTTGACCAAACTTGACCTAATTAGGTGGATGTGTCCCGTGTGACAGCAGTAAAGTCACTAATAGAAAAAATAAGTTTTAAACATACACATGTACATATTTTGATCAGAAAGCCTATCTTTAACTATAGATGTTATTTGTTTTCATTAGCAAAGTGAGATAACTAGGCCACAGTAACAGAAATTCCTTAGAAACATGTGGTAGAAATGGCATCATTTTAACAACTAGCCAGTCTCCCATTCTGATGCATGTTCATAAATTTTCACTCCTATTTTGCCTCTGGGTTCCACACTTTAATTCCTCAGAGCCCTCAGAGATCTCATCATCCTATGATGATATTACATGTACTTTGCACATAAGATCTGGAGGACTCCATGTATTTGCTATACTGTCAGATAGTGCCCAGCTGTCAATCTCAAAAGAGAATTCAGAAATTTCCAAATTAGAATGGTATCTAGAAGGGAGTCACAAATACAAGCTTCCCCCCTTCCCATTAAAATATAAGGGGGGACCAAAATCCAGATGGCAACTACAAATGGAGGTTGAACAAAAAACAGCTAATATCAAAAATAGGGTGGAAAAACACACACACTCACATACTCGCATGATAAAAAGGAAATACTGCATTGGTTTTTCTAACTATCTAGCCTTCATCTCAATAAATGTAAACTACTATAAAAAAGAGGTAAAATATCAAGTATTCTGCAACTGAGATACCCACAATTCCTAGCAAACAGAAAACCAAGTATTAATATCTTTATTATACAGGTTTAAAGTAATACAATTTTAACTGGCCAGGAAACTATTTTATACAGAAAGACAGAGATAAGGACAGAAACTCTCCCCACCCCCAGTCTTCAAAATGTGCCTGCTACATCCACTGAGATCCTGCAGAAAGAAGGGCAACGGCAAGCTGTGTCCTGGGTTGAATGCTGCACCAAGAATGTTAGGGGCTGAAGTCCAACTCTAAACTGTAACTCATTGTGGGATACGCAGGGATCTTTTTACATCCCATTAGTTCAGACCATTAAAAAGCAAAAGGGACAGGGAGAGGAAGGCACCCAAAAGAGGGAGAGCTGTGTAGGGGAAATTCCTGCTGGAAACTGGAATAGGATGCTAACTTGCCTTCTGAGAGCAGGTATAGGATGCTAACTTGCCTTCTGAGAGCAGGTGTAGGATGCTAACTTGCCTTCTGAGAGCAGGTGTAGGATGCTAACTTGCCTTCTGAGAGCAGGTGTAAATACTAAACAAACAAAAATCTAACTACCATTCAAATAGACACGAATATAGCCAGGGCTATCGATGTTTAAAAATATTAAATGAGGCTAGATCTTACCTTGTTAATAAATATGTGAGTATAATAGCTCGACCTGGTTTATATGAATAGTTGTTAGAGTTTTTACATTAAAAGAGGGATAACTCTAAAAACTATTCATTTACTGAAGTTGTTCAATGAATACTTTTTGAACCTGTTCTATGTTATCAACCCTTAGCCAGGTACTGGATATAGAATGCAAAATAAATGAGACATTGTCATACTCTGCATTAAGTTTACTATCATGTATCGAAGGCATATATTAATCAAAAGTTAAATCATAGGCTCAGTGCCCATAGCACAGTGGTTACAGCCAGCCACATACACCAACACAGGTGGGTTCGAACCCGGCCCAAGCCAGCTAAAACGACAATGACAACTGCAAGAAAAAATAGCTGGGCATTGTGGTGGGTGCCTGCAGTCCCAGCCACTTGGGAGACTGAGGCAAGAGAATCACTTACGCCCAAGAATTGGGTGTTGCTGTGAGCTGTGACACCACACACTCTACCAAGGGTGACACAGTAAGACTCTGTCTCAAAAAAAAAAATTAAATATATATACAGGGTGGACATAAAGTTCATGTGCAATTTAAAATAGTTTAGTATTTTTGCAATAGTTTCATATTTTAAAGGGCACACGATCTTCATGTCCACCCTGTATTCACAAACTACTAATATAAAGTGAACTATGGAAGAACATAGAAAGGGGATTTATTGCCATATCCAAGACAACATTTTATAAAATTCCTCAGTATTCCCATATGTGCCAAAATATTCAAATAGTTTTTATTTTTAAGGTAATACATATATAAAATGTAGTGCAAAATGATGTGGTCTTTATGAAAAAAAAGACAGATAATCATAGTAAGAGAACAAGCCAAGAAAAAAAAGGAAATGTGTACAGTATGGAGTGAACGCAAAGCAATTAAAGATGTCGCAGCAAGATAAAAATCTGTATAGGAGAGAGCAGAACTGGACTTATACTGAAAAAAATAGAATTATGAATATGTGGGACGTAATTAAGAAAGCTCTCCTAGAATTGAGAAGAAACAGAAAAGTGAAAATGATGGAAAAGAAGATTGTGTTAATGGTTTTAGAGAGCAGAAGACAGGGAAATGACACAGGAATAACTTACGTTTCTAAAAACAAGACGACAACAAATGGAACCAAAAAAACAGTATGAATAAAAGGCACATGCGAGGGAAGTGCGTAGAGTATTCTAACCAGCAAAAAAAGAAAAAAAATTGTGCAGTTAACATCGCACCCAGGGGTGAAAGATCAAAAGCTTCTCCTCTGACGTCAGAATAAGACAAGAATGGCTGTTTCTTCCACTTCTATTCGGCATAATACTGAAAGTTCTAACCCAAGAAATTAGTCAAGAAAAAAAAAAAATAAAACTATCCAAATAGGAAAGGAGGAAATAAAACTATCTCTGTTCACAGGTGAAATATTTTTACACGTCGTAATAACTAAGGAACCTGCACCCGTGTGCACATGTGCACCCCCCCCTCCAGAAACAGTTAAGATTGATAAACAAATTTAGCAAAGATGCAGGATGCAAAAATGGGCACACAAAAATATCAGTTGCATTTCTATACGCTTGCAAAAGACAATCCACAAAGGAAATTAAGAAAAATAATTCCATGTGCAATAACATCAAAAGTAAGAAAATAGGAACAAATTTAACCAAACAGGCACAGGATGTGTCCAGTCGAAACTAGAAACATTACTGAATGAAATTAGAGACCAAAATCAGGGCAGCACCTGTGGCTCAAAGGAGTAGGGTGCCAACCCCATAACCCGTAGGTGGTAGGTTCAAACCCAGCCCCAGCCAAAACTGCCAAAAAAAAAAAAAAAAATTAATGGGAAGATATTCTGTGTTCACAGATTGTAAAACTTAAAATTGTCAAGACAATACTACTACCCAAAACGATATACAGAGTCGGTATAATCCTTATGAAAATCCCAGTGGTGTCTTCTCCAGAATTAGAAAAACCTATGCTAAAATGTATAGGAAACATCAAGGCATCCAGAAGAGCCATCTTGAAAAATGGCTCCAATTAAAAAAAAAAAAAAATAGAGGTCTTAAACTTTCTCACTGAAAAATGTACTACAAGCTACATTTACCAAAATACTGCAGTAATGACATAAAGATAAACATATAGACCAATGGAATAAAGTGAACAGCCCAGACATAAACCCTCACATTTATGACCAATTGATTTTGACAAAGGTGCCAAGATTGTTAAACGAGAATTTAAAAAAAAAAAAAGTGTCTTCAACAAATAGTGCTGGACACACCAGAAAAACTCTGCAAGTGAAAGAATGGATTGGACGCTTACCTCATACCTTACGTAAAAATTAACTCGAATGGCTCAAAGAACTAACGGGAACAATTAAAACTATGGCAATGTTAGAAGACTATGCAGGAGCGAGGCTGCAGGACCTCAGATTGGACAATGGTTTCTGAAGTGTAACACTGAAAGACAGGTGACAAAAGGACAGATGAAATGGGGAGAAACAAGCATAACTCCATGACGTAAAATGCAGGGGTGTGGGTCCAGTACATGTTCACACACAGGGAAGCCATAAAGTTCAGGTGAAATTTGCACATGAACTCTGTGTATGTCAGTGCATGTGTGTGTGTGTGTGTGTGTATAAAATTCACTCTTATTATCTTTTCTGTTAACTGAATATAGCAATCGATATTTGGTGACTATAAGGTCGAGGAACCTTGAGCATGGCGTTTTCTTTTCTCATTCCATTCCACAAATGTATACAGATAACTGTACTCTGTCTAGAAATCTTCGGGTTCTTGTGAAAAAGGAACACAATGGAACACAAAGCAGGACCTGAGGGTCACATCAGAGAGGCAGGATATGCCTGAGATTGAACAATACTCCCTTCTGGGAAATCCTGTATTTTGCAAGGTCATTAAGGTTGAGGCCACAAGTCCTTCTCCTTCCCTCCCCCTGTCCTGCCAGTGATTGTACACTTGCTTTCAGTTCCCCCAATCAAAAGCCCTGACCTGCACTCAAGACTTCAAATCTTGAAGGGGCTGAACAATATGGAGATCACTGGATTTCAAATTTTAATGCAGCATAACAAAAGCAAGAGAATTGTTCTCTGGGTTAACGTTTGCAGTTGTGTAAGCTGCCCAACCTTTGCTTTCGATTCATTATCTAGCCTGGTCTTCAGCTTTTCCATGGTTCTATGATTTCCAGTTACACAGAATCCATTTCATTGCTGATGACCGAGCTATAATGCTAATCCAGAAGGCACCACGTGGTATATAGAGAACAAATGCGACTACAGGCAAATTAATAATTGTGAAATAGGAGTTTGACAAGGTCCCGTTGAAGGAATAAAGCTCTGTATTGGCCTTTGAAGAGCCCAGAAAAGGAAAGAGGAGGCCATTCCAAAGAGAACATTATCGGGTGAGCGTGGGGGTATAGCTGTATGTAGCACATATTGGGAAGTGAGGCAGCTGAGGGTTGTTACAGAGTTAGGAGGGGTACACCATCGTTAGTTTGGAAACTCTAAATATCAAAAAGAGAATGGGGAGCTTGAACCTCTACATGAGAAGTAAGGGGGTTGTGAGAAAGAATCAATATCCTGAATTTGAAATAAAACCAGTGAACTGTCTGCCATCACGTAGGCTTTTAATAGTTATTTAACCTGTGCGTTTCCCTAGGCTGTCGCTCTTCTCTGCAGCTGATGGTATACACTGATTGGATGCATCTCTTTTCCAGTCTCTTTCAAATGTGTCCTTGTGCCCTACAAAGCCTAGAAAGTTTAAACTAAACTTGGGCTCTGTGGCAGTTAACTTTCTCGGTAGCAGTTTCTGCCCTCAGAAGTGTTCATGCAAAACTAGAAGTTCGATTTGAAGTAAATGGGAGAGAAGTGATAAGAGACATCTAGTTTACTAGTGGCAATTGTGGCCGAGGCAGCATGGAGCCTGAGGCTGAGGACGAACACAGTAGCTGCCTGGGTAGGGCAGTCCAGAAGGCTGGCTCTTCTATGCATCCCTGGAAGCTCCACCTAGAGTTTATTCCTTTAGCCTTCCCCAAGATTCAGCCATTTAACATCAGTGAAAAATCTTATTCTGCTCAAACTAGCTACATATGATTCTATTCTTGGTAACCATCATTGACAAAGATTCGTCCTCAGTGTCCCGGTTTGAAACAAAACTGCTGTGTTACAAATAGATGTTTAATAAATACCATGTGGGGGCTCAAAAGCACAGTAACGCACTTCTTTCCTTTCTAAATTGTGAAATACTAATATTCACAGAATTATTACCATACCCAGGCTCTTTTCTGTGCATTTAATAAAAGAGACATTCTATCTATCAAAATCTGATGGAGTAGGGAATATCAGTGTTAAAAGAATAAATACGATGTACATATAGTTTTTTTGGCATTTCAAAAACACTTTTCTTAGTTAACTAGAAAATTATAAATTAATTAATTATGCTCAGGAAATATTTATTTGGCAGGGGTGGGTTTTAAATGTATTCAAGATACTCTTTAATATATTATACTAAAATTAACTGATGTATTGATGATAAAATTCATGAAGAAAATTCTATGATGCTATAGATATGATGAGGTTTTTTTTTTAAAATATATTAGAGCCAAAATTCACTCAGGGTCTTAAATAAAGTTCTTTTCCCAAGAGCAAAAGTACAACAGCACCCCTGGATCACTCATAGTGACAAAATGTCCTACTTTTTTCACCCAAAAAAAGTAACGTGTTTCTAATTAAACAAAAAGTCAATGGATGACCATAATAAAGCTTCTTGGCTGTTGGCACTGTTTTTTTTTTTTTTCTTATTGTTTGGTTTTGTGTGCAAGACAAGGTCTTGTTCTTTTACCCAGCTAGTCTGCAGTGGTGCAATCATAACCTCAAATTCATGGGTAAATGTAGTCTTCTTATTCAGTCTCCCTAGTAGCTGGGACTACAAGCATGTGCCATCAAGCCCAGCTAAATTTTAAAAATGTTTTGTAAAAATAGGGTCTCACTGTGTTGTCCAGCCTGTTCTCAAATTCCCAGGCTCAAGCAATCCTCCCACCGTGGCTTCCCATAGTGCTAGCATTATAGGCACAAGCCACCTGACAATGTTTTTAAAAGAAGGATTTAAAAATATATATATATATTTGCCCAATATCTGAATACTTCTGACTTATCCTTAAACATATAGTAAATATTGGGTATTTGGTCATGCTGGCTTATATCCCATTATTGGGAAGGCACAGAAAACTGATTTTATATATTTCTGCTCTTAGCCGTATGGCACAATAAGTTTGAAAAGTACTATGAAATGCAACATTAGCACACTGTATACATTTCTGATTTTCACAACTCCATCATACATCACACGTACACACATGGCTGGTGGGTTTCTTGATGGTTTCTTGATGAAAACTAGCCCCTGTTTTATACTTTGTTTAAAGCAGAAAGTAAACATATTTCAATAAGGTCCTACTAATATCTCTCCATGGATTGGCATGTTGTTAGATTTTTAACACATATTTCTATTAGTTTAAGTATGAAGCATCACATTTATCTTGGAATAAGGTGCTTTTTATAACTGTTTTCAGCAGACATGCCAACAGATGTTGAAGAGATGACACCTTGAAAGTTGAAACCTGTGAGCAGAAATAAATCAAACAGAAAGGCAATTTAATAAAGTATTTGTGCGATGCACATTGCATTGACTCTGATGTTATGGCTACAGAAAACTTCACCTAAACAGCACAACAAACAAAACGGAGGAAGGGGAACAAAAATTACTCCTAAACCTGAAACACACTCCAAGGTTGTTTGATCATACTGAAGTTTCTCACACAATGAACTTTGCGGCTGGGCCTCAGGGCCACTTGCACCTATCCTGGGGGGGGGGGGGATGCAATCACTCTCGGCCTAGATTCCTAACTCTACCACTCTCCTGTTGCAAAATCCTTTTTTATCCTAAAGGTGAGTCTCCTTCCTGGAATCTATGTTCAAATGCAATTTGGAGATCTTAAAAGCATAATCTCCTGAACTTAAACATTTTGCATTTGTAAGAGGCACTGGAGAATATGACATGATGCCTAATTGAAACATGACTTGGCTCGGCGCCTGTGGCTCAAGTGGCTAAGGCGCCAACCACATACACCTAAGGTGTCAGGTTCAAATCCAGCCCAGGCCCGCCAAACAACAATGATGGC
>NW_003852427.1:16675768-16683272 GCF_000181295.1 Otolemur garnettii | reverse complement strand
GACGCCTGTGGTCCCAGCAACTTGGGAGGTGGAGGCAGGAGACTCACTTGAGCCCAGGAATTGGAGGTTGCTGTGAGCTATGCCACGGCACTCTACCCAGGGGGACAGCTTGAGGCTCTGTCTCAAAAAAATAAAAAAAATTAAAAAAAAATAAAAGAAAAAAGAAACATGACTTAATAAGCAGTCCCTGAAACCAAGAGCTCCTGCCCTGTAATCCCAGCATTAATGCCACTCACTGTATTTCTCAGGTTTAATTAAATAATACTCAAGAATTTTAGCCCTGCCACCACCATTTGTTGAAAGAAGTAACCAGTGAAGGTATCGGTCACTGAAAAATTGAATTATTAAATGGTTCACATTTCACCATTTGCTAAGGATGTACACTAAACAAATGTAAATTCGGATTTACTGAAAATGAGACCCACTACCTGAAAAGCCGCTTCTACATTGGAAAACTCCACTGAAATCTATAGATTCCGTCTTGGTTGTTGGTTATTGATTCCCAACTTCTTGGTATGTTTAGTTACTTGAGTAATATGCTAATTCATAATTCAATAAATTAAAATAGCATGAACTACTAAGAAGAATGAAGCAGATGTGCATGAACATCTTCAAAATGCTGTTAAATGAAAAATATCTGTGTATTGTGTCTGGTGTATTCTATGAATTGTGGTTAAAACAAGGTGGAAAAGATATTCTGACCCAGCCACACGGTGATAAGCTTCTCTCAGTGTCTAAGACAGCATTTATTTCATCTTCATAAAGATAGCATCTCTATATGTTTATTTGTGGAGCATTCCACAAATAAAATAAAAATAATTATAACTATGTCCAAAATTAATCAAAATATTATGAACTAATTTTAAGAGGTTCTGAAATTTTAAGCCAGCAAAATGATGAAACAGTAAGGAAAGACTTGAGTAAACTGCATTATAACTTCTTAATGAAATATTGTATATCTATTAAACTTAGTGTGAAAGATTAGCAATAAATAAAAGTATATGCTTATACTAGAACAGAGTATCTATTAAAAATAAGCATGCATATACCCTGTAATCAAATACTTGCCCTCCAAGATAGATACCCAACACAAATGTGTACAGAGAAACGAAAGACAGGGACAGAAATTTTCTTTTTTTTTTTTGAGACAGAGCCTCAAGCT
The DNA here is from genome assembly GCF_000181295.1 of Otolemur garnettii. Lineage (NCBI taxonomy): Eukaryota > Metazoa > Chordata > Mammalia > Primates > Galagidae > Otolemur > Otolemur garnettii. Next base: position 16,682,110 of record NW_003852427.1, on the reverse strand, counting down.
GTCCCCCTGGGTAGAGTGCTGTGACATCACAGCTCACAGCAACCTCCAACTCCTGGGCTCAAGCGAGTCTCCTGCCTCTGCCTCCCAAGTAGCTGGGACCACAGGTGCCCGCCACAACACCTGGCCATTTTTTGGTTGCAGCCGTCATTGTTGTTTGGCGGGTCCAGGCTGGGGATTCGAACCCGCCACCTTAGGTGTATGTGGCTGGCGCCTTAGCCAGTTGAGCCATAGGCGCTGAGCCCAGAAATTTTCACAACAACGTTACATGTATTTTCATAACAATTGGAATATTAGGTAAAAATAAAAAAAAAAACCTGTCATTTGCAACAACAAGGATGGAACTGGAGAACATTATGTTAAGTGAAATAAACCAAGAAAATACACTCAAAATATTTTCTTTTAATTTTACTATTAAGGTACAAGAGAAGCATCCATTTTTATAGCAATACTTTGCATAAGAAATATATTATTATAGGTGGTACCCATAGCTCAGTGGGTAGGGTGCCAGCCACAGACACAAAGGCTGGCCATTTCAAACCCAGCTCAGGCCGGTTAAACAACAATGACAACTGCAAAAACAACAACAACAAAAATAGCCGGGTGTTATGGTGGATGCCTGTAGTCCCAGCTACTTGAGAGGCTGAGACAAGAGAATCACTTAAGCCCAAGAGTTTGAGGTTGCTGTGACTGTGACGCCAGGGCACTCTACCAAGGGTGACATAATTAGACTCTGCCTCAAAATATATTGTAAACTTTCTAAGCATAAAATAAATATTAGACATCAATTCACTTGGAGGTCAACTAAAATAATAGACCACAGTTTCAAAAGCCAATGGAAAGAATCATGGTCTTTTGTGACCTCAGATATTCACTTTCAGATTGGGGTGACATCCTTAAAACATCCTCTATCTCTGAAGACAGCTTTGTAGCTGGATATCATAGCTCACTGAGTGCTCATTTGACTAGTTCTTACAGTCAACTGGATTAACCGTACCCCTGTTGTCTACAAGTGGAGGCAGTAACCAGCCAGCCTGTGAGGTTGGGTGTGTCCTTTCCCTATAATTTTGTGCACATCGCTGGGCTACACTCTGGGAAACAACATTTCAATGAAAGAGCAGACTTTAATTTCAGAAATTAGTGGAACCCCCAGGAGCCAGGACCTATGAGCAAAAAAAAGTGGAATACCGTGGCTAGAGGTGATACGGGCAGAAGATGGACAAAGATGACCACATGGGCAGCAGGAATCAGGGAAGGCAGTAGGAGCCCCAGGAAGAGACACTTGGTATAATGACTATCCCCAAGTAACTACATCTCATTGTATGCTGGTTTTAGCGCCAGTCTTCAGACAGCATGGCTGACTGACACACGCTAGAAAGAAAACCAATAATAAAAAATCCCAATTCCCTTAGTCTCTGACACCTCAGAGTGCTCACTGCTTATAGACCAGACAGCTTTGGACTTTGATGGTATCAATTACTTCAAATAACAAACTGTCTTTAATAACTAGTTGTAACAGTTTGAGGATTCTGCAGTAGCTACTTCAAAATAAAAATCCTACCACTTGTGTCTTATCTCATCTGAATATTGCAACTAGTAGAAACAGAATAACTAAAATGCTCCCCCTGCAAACGCCAGCAGACAACATTTGGAAACCATCAAGTGTTCAGGCAGATATCCAAGTGGTTTTCTTCCCCATCAAAAGGAAAGCAATTGTTATTCTTTTTTCTATGGAAGACAATTTGGGGAAAGAAACTAGTAGGCCTGATGTTTACAAAGCAGCATCTGTTTTTCCTGTACAAAAACGATATTTCCTCACTTGTTTCACAGACACACACACACCCCTCCCCTGATCTCTCACTAGGGACACAAGAAAGCCCAGCTCAGGAGCTCAAGACAGTCCCAGGATACAGGTTACTATGCTCCATATTCAAGGAGTGAAATAAAAAGAAACAGCGCTCTTAAATTCAACTGACGGCAAAAGGATTTGCTTCTCTAAGCATTTAAAATATTATAGAGTTAAAGAAAAACATCTGTCTCTTTGAAAAATTAACCCAAGACTGAAATTTAAATTGGAAATCATCTAACAAGGGAGTGCTCTATAAAATACAGAATTCATTTAAGGACAAGGTTTTAGAATTATATAATAATAGCCTGAAAATTATACTCTTCAGCGTCTTTTCACTCTTCCATTCAACAAGTATAGCTCAGGACCTACTATCTATAGACAACGTATAGAAAGAGAAACTGGAAGCAATGAAACCTCCACAAATTTACAATTAGTCATAGGGAAATTGACATAAATTATGCTGAATTTTATGACAGGCCTGACACTCTACCAGATGCCAAGGATATAGTCAATAGTGTAGATTCTAGGAGCTCACAGTAGAAGGGAAAGGGCGTATGTGCCATTAAACAAGTAAAACAACAACATAATGAGATTAAGGCTCGGTACCTATAGCTCAGCAGCTAGGGTGCCAGCCACATATCCCAAGACTAGAGAGTTTGAATACAGTCCAGGCCTGCCAAAAAACAATGACAACTACAACCACAAAATAGCCGGGCTTTGTGACAGGCATCTGTAGTCCCAGCAACTTGGGAGGCTGAGACAAGAGAATTTGCTTAAGCCCAAGAGTTTGAGGTTGCTGTGAGCTGTGATGCCACAGCACTCTACCAAGCGCAACAAAATGTGACTGTATCTCAAAAAAAAAAAAAAAAAGAAGAAGAGCTAATGCAGAAGTTCACAAAATAAATGCTATAAAAACAGAGTCACCTAAAGAAAGCGAAAGGAATTGATTACCTCTGTCACTTGGCAGTTGACCTGGATTTTAAAGGAAGGGTGGAATTTCACCAGGGAAGGAAGGAGGCTGATGACAGAGAGGATATTTCAAGCAAAATGAACAATAGTTTACATGTCAGAAATGTGAGAAATCAGTAAGATCACAGATACTATGATCCAGTTTTTGTGTCTCGATCTGATAGAATTATTTAAAAGATAATCAAAAGTGTTATCTTTTGGACAGTACAGCCAACCTAGTGAAACTGCCTGTGATAGTTCAGAATTACTGGGACCTTGAGCATATTGGAGAAGACGAATGAAAATAGAGGAGAATGCTAGGAAATAAATAATTTTGTTCTTTCTCTAGGCAATGTGGAGACATCAGAAATATTTCATTGGAAAAGTATCAGAATATGTGCATTTTAAAGGTAAAACGGTTGGCTCTGTAGAGACTGGACTGAGCAGCAGAGCATGAATGGAGTCTGACGGTCCAGGAGTGAACAAAGTGTTAACGGACAGGAAAATCGAGGTCCTGGAAGACTCACAGTCAAAGAAGATACCTAGCACCCCTTCTTTCCTTGTTCCCCTGTGAAGCTGTTCCTAAATTTTACAACATCTTTCAAGCCCTCAAGCATTTGTGCCAGGCCCCAGGTGAGGGTCTGGAAACGTGTCCAGTAAGCCTCGGATTAAAAATTTTTCTTATTTGTTCAATTCCTCTCTTTACCTATGTAAGATTATAAATATACTCTTTTCTCCATGTCTTTAAAAGAAAAGCTTTCCTCCTAAGGTGTTGCCCTTCTGTCATGCCTTTCATCTCTGTGTGTCTTGGAGAAGTCATTTATATTCACTACTCACAGCCCTCTCTTATCTCTCCTTTTAAGCAAATAAGAACAGTAATAACAACAAGAGCCACAGTAACAATCAGTAGATTAGCCTGAGCACTTAACTAAGTGCCAGACACTGTGCTTTCCCTGCTCTGACTTACCAAGCTTCTCAGGAACGGCCTGTAGTGTAGGCACGATTACTATTCATTTTTTACTGATGAAGAATAGATTTTAGTGGGCTTGGATAACTGAGTCTTAAAAAGTGAGGCTCAGAGAGATTATCAAAAAGAGCTACTCTCTGAAGAACGTCAGCCAAAGAGACCTCAGCCATCACACGGGCGGCTGTACACCGATGACTCCAAATATAAATAATTCAAGAACTGGTTTTCCTCTAAGTTTCAGACCCATCTTTGGACCTATTGCCTACAGGGTATTTCTACTCGAATAAAGTACTGGAAACTCAAACTTTCCATGCACAAACTGGACTATAATTACTCCCTCAAGTAGCCCCTCTTTAAAAACAAATCTTTCTGATAATCTAGGCCAGGACCTTGAGAGTAGACTTTGATTTTCTAGCTTCTCTGCCTTCTTTGCTTCCTTCTTCAACCTCCACTACAATCTGTACCCCACAGCCCAGGAGATGTACCTCCAAAATCTCTCTCCTAGCCCTGCCTCCCTCCTCTTCACTGCCCAAAGTCAGCCCCACATCATCTTTGGACTCTAATATGATTGTGCCCACAGACACGTCAATCTCTCAGCACCTGCAGTTCCTGCTCAACACACCTGTCACAAGCATCTTTCCTAGACAGTACTGATCTTGTCATCCCTGTGCTTAAGATTTTTAAAGGCACAAAGCTTAGCTCAAATGTCAGTCCTTTTTGAATGTTTCAAATTGTTCCCCCTGCCTGAAAGAGAATTAGTCATCACTACCTTCAGAGTGCCCATCTCCATTCATATGCTAAGATAGCATTAAATTCATTTACGATGTACAGTCTTACCTGTTGTGTTTCTCCCCTCCGAGCCCCAGTTGTGTCTGCCTTGATTGTTAAGTATCTGGTCTGACTCTTAAATACTCCAGTCATAGTGCTCAGCGTCCTGTTAAATGAATGTTAACTGTATTCATTGATTTAGAAATGAATAAATGATAATCATACAACACCATGTCCATGTGCTGAAATGAACACGAATCATATATATTTTTTCAAGTATATGAACATGTGTGAGGTATTTTGCGACAAACATCTCTGCTGGAAGGAAAATGATAGTAAGAATTGGTGCCTGGTATTTCTAACCTCAAGCAGAAGATGCCAAATCTCCCAGAAACTTTGCTACAAAGAGATGTTTTTCAGACCAGGCTTATATTCTGCAACGGTGCAGAGGTCGGGTAACTAAAAGATTAACTGCACTACACATTCCCATTTTGAAGACTTATCTGACCATTTCTAAGGCTGTTTCTTTCTGTCTATCTCAGCTTTATCCTTCACATGCTGTCATTGAGAATGTTAATAGCCTTTAAAGAAATCAATATCCTGCCATCAGGCTCTCCCAAGGAGGGCAGCCCAGGTCTGGCAGGTGAGTCAGAATAGTGCCGGTTATGGAAACAGCTGCAAATCTTTCCTGGGGACATCAGCTGGTATGCAAAAGGGCAGAATGTGGCCTTAAGATGAAACTGAATGCAAAGTCAAAATTAATTTAACTTATATTTTATTTATGACTCCATGAATTAATAATCAAGGATATTTGCATGGGCAAGTTTTTTTAAGCTGTATTCTTTGATCGAATTAGTATTTCAAAAGATATTTAAAGTATTAGCATAATATAGCACATTAAAACAAAATCCAAAATTTCATTTCTGAAAATTCTTTATGCCTGAGACAAGAATTACCAATTCAAATTCGTGCCCAGGTAGCAAGTGATACCACACTTCCTTACATAAACTAAAGTGTACCCATGACAAATTTTGTTTCGAGGAAATGTTATTCTAAAATTAGAGCCTCTGACCTAGAGCAATATCCTTCAGCATAATTTTTCTAATTCATATCGAAGAATCCTTTCCCAGTGAACTGCTACTATGGTTCAACAGTGATGAAGTGGGTAGGAACACAAACAGTTTATGTACCAGGACACTGAGGCATGTTTAAATAGCTCTTGATTTCCTGAAAGAGGCAACCCATATTACTAATGAACCTGAAACCTCCTTGACCCACCCCACACCTTTAATTTCTGTTTGGCATGGATACGTCAAAAATTGTTTGCAATTACTTTCATATAAATTCATATACAGCAATAAATAATAGTTTTTAAGGTCTTTGTATTTACATAAAGATGAAAGCATTATTCTGAAACTTATCTTCCCTTAATGTTGTCTGTAGCTAAGAACGAATAGCCAAAAGTGAAACTCTATCTCTGCCCCTTTATCACCTGAGTAAGCCCAGGCAAGTTACTTAACATCCTCTGTGGGTTTTTTCCTGGAATAATATTATCTCTCTCATACGATTTTGCAAGGTTTCAGGGGTATCCAATCTGTTTTCTTTTCTGCTACACATTGGAAGAATAAAAGTTGCCTTGGGCCACATATTAAATTCACAAATGCCAACAAAAGCCAACGAGCAAAAAGAACCAAAAGGGTTCATGCTGGGGGGCTGCCTGGGGCTCCAAGGAGTAGGGTGCAGGCCCCAAATACCAGAGGTGGCAGGTTCAAACCCAGCCCCGGCCAAAAACTGAAAAAAAAAAAAAAAAAAA
>NW_003852427.1:16668106-16675398 GCF_000181295.1 Otolemur garnettii | reverse complement strand
ACGCCTGGCCATTTTTTGGTTGCAGCCATCATTGTTGTTTGGCAGGCCCGGGCTGGGGATTCAAACCTGCCACCTTAGGTGCATGTGGCTGGCGCCTTAGCCGCTTGAGCCACAGGCGCCGAGCCTGTTCTCCACAATTTCTGATTATTATTCCAAATTCTGGAATCCCTGTGGAATCCCTTCATGGGGATTCCACTGGGGATCTTCTCCATCTCTTAACTTTAAATGTCTTTTACACACTGGCAGTTCTCAAGTTTATGTTTCCAAGCGGGACCTCTCCCTTGACCTCCAGACTCAGATATAACTGCCTATTCTGCCCCCTCACAGGATGTCCGATAGACATCTCAGACCCAGCACGTCAAGCCTGTGCCCCGGACCTCCCCCCCACCTGCCCCTCCTTCCCTCTCCTCCTTAATGATCGTGCTAAAGCCCTTGGAATCTTCTGCTACTCTTTTCTGGCCTTGCCATCTCACATCCTACCCATTAGAAAATGCTAACAGCCCTCTCTTCTGTACACACACATCCAGCATAGATGCTCTTATCCCAACTTCACCCACCACCCTCTAGACGCAGCTACAGCCATTCTTAACTGGTTATTGAGAGTAGCCTCCAAACTGCTTCCCCACTGTCTCCCTGGCCCCTTCAGCCTGTTCTCTGCACAGCATCAGCCTGATTCCATTGAAACAGATGGCGGGTGGCATCACCCTTCTCAAAACCCTGCATGGCTCCCCTTCACGCAGAGTCAGAGCCAGTCTTCACAACAGCTGCAGGCCTTACCTGCAAAATCATCCTCACTTCCGACCTCATCCTTCCACTCTAGCTGTGCTCCAGTTAAAAGCCTCCTTGCTGGTCTGTGAACCACCAGGCACACTTTCACCGCGGAGTCTATGCACTTACTCCAACCCGGGATAGATTCTCTTCCCTCAGATTTCACACATGGGTTCCCCTCTCACATCCCTCAGATGTTTGCTCAAATACCACCTTCTGACACATAAAATGGTATAATGTACTCTTGGTATAATGTAAAATGCACTGAATTTACTAAGTGTAGAATACAAATGTCTTAACACAATAACTAAGAAAATGTGGTGAAGGTGATGTTAACCAGTTTGATGACAATATTTCAAATGGTTATAAATACAGCACATTGTACCCCTGGATTACATTGATGTACACAGCTATGATTTAATAAAAACAAGAAGCAACAGCCCTAACTTGGGATTAAATGGGGGAAAGTAGCTCGTGTCTTCTAGGGCTAAACCACTCAGCATCTCTTTATAATCTATGTTATTCTAAGACCCAACAATCCTCTAATAAGATAGTAAGACCAAATAAAAAAATGGTATAAGGGACACTAGAGACTTAAAATGGGGTTTTGGGGGGACGAGTTGGGGTGGTGGGGGATGAAAAATTATCTACTGGGTACAATATACCCTATTCAGATGATGGGAATGCTAAAACCCAGGCTTCATCACGATACACTATATGCACGTAATAGAATTCGATTTGTGCCCCTTCAATATTTTGAAATGTTTTTAAATGTCCCTTTCTGATTGAAACTTCTCTGATCATACTATTTATTTATTTATTTTTTTTTTTTTTTTGAGACAGAGCCTCAAGCTGTCCCCCTGGGTAGAGTGCCGTGGCATTACAGCTCACAGCAACCTCCAACTCCTGGGCTCAAGCGAGTCTCCTGCCTCTGCCTCCCAAGCAGCTGGGACCACAGGCGCCTGCCACAATGCCCAGCTATTTTTTGGTTGCAGCCGTCATTGTTGTTTGGCGGGTCCGGGCTGGGGATTCGAACCCGCCACCTTAGGTGTACGTGGCTGGCGCCTTAGCTGGTTGAGCTATAGGCACCGAGCCTGATCATACTATTTAAAATTACAAACCATCCTTCCTGCATCCCCCACCCTGAGTTCGCATTTCCTCTTCCTCCCTACTCTATTGTCTACCATAGTACTTATTACTTTCTCAGTACTTTACTTTTCAAAATGTTGTTTCTTGCCTATATCCCCCTATTATAATGTGAGCTGCCAAGGAAAGATATTTTTATCTTTAACTAGCAGTGCCAAGAGTAGTGCCTGGTACATGCTACCTACTCACAAATATTGATAACAATGAGTAAATATTTGATAAATAAAGACCTAGGCACTATGATGTATTTACTCCTGTCCTTGATGACTAAACATTTAAACTGTTTCCTGCAATGTACACATCTCTGTCTACATTCCCTAGAGTATATTAGCAAATAGTAGAAATGCAGAGTTGAATATTTGTACGAAGTTATTTTAACAGTTACTGCCCAGTTGGCCTACAAAAAGTCTCTAACAACTTATATTTCAAAGAACAGTATATAAAAGAACTCCTTCAAAATCCACCTCTCATATTTCTGTCTTTAAATCTTTAGTTCCTTTTGTAGGGAAGATTCTCTCTGTTCTCAGCCCCTAGTTATTTCCCGGTGAAATCCTACCCATCTTTCAAAACCCAACTCACCTGCTCTGGCCAGAGGCAATCAACCCACTCTCCCTATTCTGAGTAGCACCCAGAAATCAGAATTTTTATTCAGTGTTTCAGGTAATTCCGACTTTATTCATTCATAGCACATAACTTAAGGAACACAGTTATTATGAAACAATAACTTAAGGAAACTACTAGAACCTCCTGTTGTAGACTCACATCCCACAAGTAGGTTTGTTAAAAATCTTGGTAATATTAGGTAATCTTCCCAAAATCTTATGAATATCTCTAATTGACTCAGTAAACTATACTTCAGAATAATTAAATGACTGTAGTTTATCCCAATTAAATCAAGTTAAAGAACTCAGAAGAGCTTCTTGTTGTTTTAGTGCTATGTCTCAACTTATGCAACTTATGGAAATGTGAGGTGAAAGAGTTGATGCAGGTCTCAGCTGGAAGGGAACAGGGTTACCAGGGAGGGGAGCGTGCTGTCCAACACCTGCACACACCAAATCCGCACAGAAGACCGAGAACAGATGTTCCCATCAATCCCCACATTACAAAGATGAAAACTAATTTTGATACCGGCGAAGAAACTCACCCTCCTAGTAACTGGGAGAATTCAGATTTTGAACCCAGATCTTTCTGGTCCCAAAATTAATGCTTTTTTTCCAATCATCTCCCATATACTGAAAAAGGTATAATTTAGCATGGAAAGAAAAAAAAAAAACAAATTGTGTTTCTTGAGATGAAAATTTATCCAAACTATCATTTAATACTTATGTAACCTACTACTGGTCATTTCTTGGGGCTTCAGCTTCAGATAAGAGTAATGTACGAAAAGAATACAACAGTGCTGACTAAAGGAAGCCTACAGGGGCAATATCAACAGGTGCCACCTGCCAGGAGATGCCAAAGATGATGATTTCACATGCCACTCACCGGTGTCTGCGGAAGAAGACTGCCATGTACGTGGTCTCTCCAAAATGCAGAGAAGTATTTAGAAGAAGACTCACATTCTGCTTTGGTGCTAGCAAGCAGTGAGACACAGAACTTAAGAGTGGTATCACAGTGCCTTGGTTCAAGTCCTGGCTCTCCCACTTCACTAGCTATTGGAATTCTGACCAAACGGTCAGTCTGTTTCTACCGAAGTATCTTCTCCATGGAATGAGAGTAATAGTACTTTACTCACAGGGGAATTAAATAAGCAAGTGAACCTAAAGTATTAAGTGTACCACCTGCCACTCATCAAATCTAGGTTATTGTTAACTATTTTTATTATACCATCATGTATTCAAGTAGCCAATATAGACATCTAAAATCCACTGTTTTGCAACCAGAAAAAAGGATTCAATTATGCTTAGGTACAATGGACCAAGCCAGCAGGGAGTGTTTGTTCAAACTCCACTCTTGTAAAAGCTTGGAGTTTGACCAATTTCCAGTTTGTGCTGATTTGTTATTGTATAACTATTAGCTACATAAAATCCTTAGGGAAATGGTAACTTTGCATTTTGTGTGAGAATAGAGATATATGTTCTTCTTATTCAAGTCAGCAAACTTGTTATTTGTTCTTTTTACTTTGAGCAATACTATATGCAATATTTTATTCATCTATATGACAATACTGCTTATTTGATGTTATATGTATTCTCAATGTTTTATTTTCTGTGCAATAATACCCATAAGAAGTTTCCTTTTTTATATAAATGCATTAAAATACTGTAAGTAGTCATGGTTTATAATAAACTGATATTTGTTTTCATACAAAAAGTTTCTGTTAAATGTTAGTGGTAGAATCAAAGATTATGCTATTCCAATTAACAAAACAAAGATATATGTGTACAGTGATGTATTTTTAATTAAGAAAAATACATAATACCATCATTTTAAATAAACCTAGAAAATTTGATACTTGATATTTTATTCTACACATTGCATAGGGACTGTTGAGTATCTTCTACTGGTCATTTCTGTGGGGAATACCCACACTATCTTTCTGAAATATGCATTGAATCTTCATACAAGACCAGAGTTTAACTGTAGTTCAAAATCAATGCCAGGTGCGGTGGCTCATGCCTGTAATGCTAGCACCCTGGAAGACCGAGGCAGGTGGATTGCTTGAGCTCAGGAGTTTCAGGCCAGCCTGAGCAAGGGCAAGATCCTGCCTCTACTAAAAACAGGAAAACTGAAGCAAGACTCACTTGAGCCCAAGAGCCTGAGGCTACTGTGGGTTATGATGCCATGGGCATTCTACTCATGGCACAAGAATGAGAGACAGAAAGAGAGAGAGAGAAAGAGAGAGAGAGAGAACATCAGAGAGAGAGAGAACATCAAAGTCAATTATGTAAAAAAATTTTTTTCTAATAATGTCTGTTCATTGGAAGGTCTAATTAAGCAATTTAGTCAACATTGCTTGATCTGGTTAATTTTTAAAGCACAAATGATGCATGTTTAATATTTTTTGGTGAAAGCAAATTATCATTTAACTTAGATTTAAGAGAGCATGCAAATGTATTCATTCCCACAACAAAAAGTTTGTAGAAAGAGACATTACATTTATATCTCATTAAAGGTACTATGGTGCCCTGTGACTTTTTGAAAAGCTGAAGTATTTTGAGGTCCATTTTTCTGAATGATAATTAGTGATTTTGAACTAAATCAGGAAAATAACGGTTTGAAGTTACCATTCTTGTTCGTGATGCCAATAACGTGAATCAGCTGCCTGGTATCTATAAGCCACAGAATGTCCCCAAAGTGTTTAACCTCAACTTGATAAGCAAGATTTGCTTAAAACAAAGCACGTGTAAGAGTAAACAAATAATTCAATTTTTACAGTTTTTAAAAATAATTCTAAGAAAATTAAACTTTAATTTTGTTGGCTACTGTTAATTACAAATTACTTTCATCTATCATTTCAAAATACCTTGGAAAAGGAATGAAAGCCATTCAAGACCTAGTTCATTTATTTTATCTAACTTTATGTATCAAACAATCTGTGTTTCTCCACTTAACTTTCTATTTGTAAACCGCTACAAAGCAAGTTTATATTAGAACATTAGGCTGGTTTTGTAAATAGCAAGTTTCTCGGTTGTCACTATGGAGGACAAATGGAGTATCAAATTAAATTTTTCACATTTATTTTCTTGTGACACCCAAACTTACATTTCAGTGACTTTTATTCAAACTCACTACTGCTGAATTGCAAAATGTTGTCTTTGTCCTTAAGACCATGACAGAGAACTTTATCTGCATTCAAATTGCCTGCTGGTTTGTGGTATTTCAATAATAAAACAGCAGGACTGAAGGCTCATGATGAGAGATCTGACTAATTACCTGTTAGATGATAGATGGTTGTAACTCGGCAGTGCCAGTCACTGAAAACAAAACACTTCCAGATATCAATCAGCTTCCTGACAAATCCAATTTCCCTCACGTTCACTGGACAATAAATGGGGATTTTATCTCTCCATCTACATCGCATGGAGTTTTAACTTTAAAATATGCATAATGATATTTTAATAAAGTACATTCTTAAATAAATTAGTACTTAAATACCTGACATATTCATATTTCAATCTTGCAGCTTTTAAATATAATAGATAGATGGTGGAAATAAGTAACATTGTAAATCTCCGTTGTATTCCATCGCACAAGGTGTACTTAAGGGTAGTTTTCCTATTTTCTTTCCACATTTACATTTAACTCAAATTATTCACAGCAACTCTAATGGCTGTGTTCACCCTCTTCATTTTTAAAAAAATTTTGTGGTAAATGAGTTAGATGAACATTTTACATGAGATTCAAAAAGCAGGATGCCCAATTAACACTGCCACATATCAGCATGTGGGGAGAGTTTAAACCAAAGAGGGATTGAAGGACGGAAAGCAGAAGCAGGTCCAGGGAAACACCTCCTTCTCCCTTATAAGGGGTGATTACATAATCAACATTTGAAATTTATGGTTCATCCTATTAAGTTATAACCCTCGATATCTTAGTCTTTGTTAAAACCAAGAAAATTCAAGGGGACAGCATGGAGAATGGAAGAGAGACTGCATCTATTTATAGAAGAAAAGTGAATTTTGTCTGCAAAGATCTAAAAGTTTGATAGCGCATGGTCTGAAACTAGGCACTTTCAAACGTTGCTGATACAACTTCATTAAAGGATGATTTGGCCATTACTATCAAAATTTAAATACTTAGAAGCAGCAGTCTAGTTTAGGAATGTCCCCAGTAATTATCCTCATCTATCTCTAGGAATGCTTACTGCAGTATTGTCTTTAATACTAAAAAAAAAAGAGAGAGAGACAGAGTCTTACTCTGTTATTGAGTGTCATGGCGTCATAACTCACAGCAACCTCAAACTCTGGAGCTCAAGAAATCCTCTTGCTTTAGCCTCCCAAGTAGCTGGGACTACTTCACCATCATCATTCTCATCTAATTTTCTTTTCCTTTTTTTTTTTTTGTAGAGAGGGATTCTCACTCTCCCTTAGACTAGTTTCAGACTCCTGAGTTCAGCCAATCCACCTGCCTCAGCCTCCCAGAATGCTAGAATTTTTAACTGGAAATAACATTATATTTTGCCATAGAACATTGGTTTAGGCTCGGTGCCCATAGCACAATGGTTAGGGAGCCAGCCACATACACCAAGGCTGGCAGGTTTGAACTGGGCCTGGGCTAGCTAAAACAACAATGACAACTGCAACAAAAAAAATAGCCAGGCATTGTGGAGGGCACCTGTAGTCACAGCTACTTGGGAGGCTGAGGCAAGAGAATCACTTAAGCCCAAGAGTTTGAGGTTGCTGTGAGCTGTGACACCACAGCACTCTACCAAGGGT
>NW_003852427.1:16631595-16667891 GCF_000181295.1 Otolemur garnettii | reverse complement strand
AAGAAAGAAAGAAAGAAAGAAAGAAAGAAAGAAAGAAAGAAAGAAAGAAAGAAAGAAAAGTAAAAATTGGGATAATAAGATAAGTAAGGCTGGGAGTGGTGGCTCATGCCTATAATCTTAGCCATCTGAGAGGCCAAGGTGGGTGCATTGCCTGAGCTCAGGAGTTCAAGACCAGCCTGAGCAAGTGCAAGACCCCATCTTGCTGAGGCAAGAGGATCACTTAAGCCCAGGAATGTGAGGTTGCTATGAGCTATGATGCCACGGTACTCTACCCAGGGTGAAAGTGAGACTCTGTCTCAAAAAAAAAAAAAAAAAAAAAGACACGTACATTCATTTTAAAATTGCTAAAAGAGTAAACTTCAAATGGTGTTCTCTTCACCAAAAAATGATGTGTGAAGTAATGGCTATGTTAATTACCTTGACTTAATCATTCCACACTATGTGTGTATATAAACATTGCTTTGTGCATCATGAACGTATACAGTTTTTGTCAACTAAAAAATAAACAATTTTGAGAGATGTAATTAAAACTTAAGAACAAATGATATTTTATTAATAAATAAATGATTAATAAAATATCTGTATTTAGGCAATTGACTGCTATTATATAGCCAAACAGAGTCTTTAAAAAGAACAAGGGAGACCACTGAGTGTTATTTTGGAGCCCTGTGCAAGACACCTTTTACATGAGAAAGAGTCAGGTACATCTGAACTTTTGAAAAGAATGTAAATTAAGGGATCTAAATACAAATATATGCTTGATTGTGAATAGAAGATTCATGGATTCATACACAGGAAGATGCTAGCTATATTTGCCTTAAGGAGAAGAGTCGAGTGGGCTAAGATACAGGAAATGCTTTTTATTTAATAGTCTTTTGCACACATATAGTTTGAAATCATATTATGCCTTTTATCTTTTTTCAATAATAAATAAATAGACAAGAATACAGGCATACGTACTAATATACAGGCACACAAGTAGGTCTGTTTTCCTCTGAAGTCCAATTATTTCTCATTGTTCTATAGTCGAAAGCCTGAGATGGAGGAAAGGGGTATGTCTTTTATAACAGCCTGAATTCTGCATTTTTCTAACATAAATATGAGAACAGAGCAAAAGAGATAGCCATTGATACTAATAAGCTGAACTTGAACTTGATCATGCCCTGAGGCTGACTGCATGGCTGTCGTCTAATCTGTGACTAAGAATTGTGACTGATTGAGGACTACAGTGTCTTATTCAAGTCACCTGGGAGAAGGAAAGTTCACTGTCAGGGAAGCATATCAGCTTATACTCCATCTACCCAGCCAGGCAAAGAAGGGGGTGTACAAGAACTAAAGAATTTAGTAAAGTTCAAAAATTAGGAAACTCATCCCCAACTGATCTTATACTAGGGTTTTATGACGATATTGGAGACAATTCCTTTTTCCAGAACAGTAAAACACATGTTAGTATACACACATTCTAACATGAACACGTGCACACACACGCAAACATACGATGTTTCGTTTTGTCCTTCCAGGACAAGAATTAGACATCTGCAAAAATCAGAGAAAATCTAGAAATGACCAAATGCATTGTCAGGGCTAATTTTACCTTAAAAGAGAAGGGATGTCTTCAAACAATACATGATTAAGAAATGTGTGTGTATACACATTCACACACATACACACACACAAAGGCATTAGCAAATTAAATACAAAATCAACAGTGTAAAACATAAAAACCTTTCATCCTAATGTGATGGAAAACTGAAAGTTTGGACTTACAATGACAAGCCACTTTGAAATGATGGGGTATAGAAAGCAGAGATAAATTCCAAGAGGATAGAAGAAATTTGAAGTAAAATGTTTACCTGTTTTCAAATGGTACCCAAGGCCGAAAATTTCTAGGTACAATAGGGCTATAGATATGAAACAAATAAATAGAAAAAGACCAATTCCTTTACCTTGTAATTATCCTTTCTTTAATTAAATTTGCATATGTGTTCATATATATTTTCAAATTATATTTCAAGATTAACTATGAAAACTAAAAAGCATTACAAAATGATATTAAACAAGAAAAATAATCATATTTCATGTGAGAATATAAGCAATTGATATGCTGACATTTTGGTGGGATAGCTAAATAGTACATTTTTGTAGTTTTCATAAAATTAAACCTATACTTACCCTATCAACCAAGAATTCCACTCAAATATATCTAGTCAAAGAAAATGAAAACGTATATTCAGCAATGACCTATACTAAAATGTTCATAACACATTTATTCCTAATGTCTCAAAACTAGAAATAAGCTAAACAACCATCAACAAGTGTTTGGAGAAACAAATTATATATTTATATTATCCAGTGACTACCGTGCAGCAATAATAGAAAGGTTATACTGAGCACAGAAGTTCATATACGAAAGAACACACACTATTTCTAACATAAATATGTTTTCATTGGCATGAAACTTCAGAAAAGGCAAACTTATTCTAGACATAAAGTATGTCAGGGTTTGCCTGGATCTAAGACTTAATGTAAAAGGACATGATAAAATGTTTTTTATATCCTGACTGTGGAAGTTACATAAGTGTAAACTTGCCAAAAGCTTTTGAAACTTTTCCACAGATGTACTTTAGCCAAGGAGACAACTGCGAATTATCAGACTTCATATATGTTAATCAAAAATACATTTTATAATTGCATCTGGGAGCAATGACTCACACCTGTAATCCTAGCACTCTGGGAGGCTGAGGCAGGCAAATTGCTTGAACTAGAGTTTGAGAACAGCCTGAGGAAGAGTAAGACCCTATCTCTACTAAAAATGAAAAATTAGCTAGGTGTTGTGGTTTATGCCTGTGGTTCCAGCTACTTGGGAAGCTGAGGTATGAGGATCCTCTTGAACCCAAAATTTTGAGGTTCTTGTGAGCTATGATGACACTATGGCTCTCAAACCCAGGACAATGGAGTCAGATTCTACCTCGAAAAAAAAAAAAAGAAAGAAAGCAAGAAAGAGAGAGTATATTTAATAATTTAATGAGACTAAAATGGATTAAGTCTAGTATTTACTATTAATCCATACTTAGGGTATATTTTTAGAAAATGTTGAAGTTGGAGCTGTGTGTGAAGATTGAATGGGGAGAGGTAATGCTGATGGAGATTACCAATATACATAGTATAAAAGATAAAAATTGAGACTCAGTTAAAGTAAAAAATCTTCATACAAGATATAGAATAAAATTGTGACTAGGAAACCAAAATATGAACAAACATAGAAGGAAATTTAAAAAAAGTAAAAACGTAAGAGTTAATAGTCTTCATCCGCAGTAGGTAAAATACCAACTAATAAAACAAGCATATTTGAGGAACTTATGATTGGTATGGCCAAACTATATATACTTGTACTACATAATGTGCATTCACAGATATTAACCAAAAAACTAATATAAAGTTTAATCAAAGAAATCTAGTGTAACAAAAGTATTTTCAGTCTTTATTAATAAAGTTATCCACATAGCAAGGTCATGGTTCCTTTCTCTGTGATCACGTGTTAACTCAAAATCTGCTTTAAAGAACATAGTTACAAAGATACACTTATCCCACCGAAAATGTCAAAGTATCAGTACATTACAGAGATCTTCAGAAAATTGAAATCTGGAAAGAATCTTCCAGTTGCGTAACACGTTAATGATAAAATGCAGCAAAAATCACCCAACAGGCAAACAGATAGACAAATCAAGCTCTGAAAAGCTTTGTGGTATATGCAAACCGCCTGGGGGTGGGACACAATTATAAGAGAACCTTTATCTAACAAATGCAATCAGTGGAACCTAATTCTTTGTACCCTCAATGAATCCCCAACAATAAATAAATATATATATACATATTATAATTGTATGTTATAACTATATTATAATTGTATATTATAACTAATATATTGTAACTGCAAACTAATGAGATTGATTTCCATGTGGAAACTTTGAAGCTGACGGTACAATTGATACACTACAGTCAAGTTTGGTTTCTTCTAGATAACTGCTTGAATAGATACTACCCATGTGTATATATAAGTTTTGGTATCTTTTAGTTTAAAAATCAGTTTTGAAAATCTAATAATTATACCTTTTGAGTCAAAAGAAGAACACTGTCGAATATAGAGAAGTTTTTTAAATGCCTTCCAAAGATGTGCCCTATATAAATGGGCTATCGATACTGTATTTGTGTTTTGTTAACAACTTCCCATGTTTTAAATAAACCCATTTTTCTGACAAATTAAAAAAAAAAAATCTGAAAAGATGGACCTAGTGGAAGGACTAAAAAAGAAACAAAGTTTGAACTTATCTTTGTCTTTTTTAGACACACATATTGGGTGGTCCCCTAAGAAGCAGCAAATATGTAATGATTCCTGAAAAGTTCTCAGGAAGTGCTAATGACGTGTCTCCACTACGTTATTACCAGGGAACAAAAGCACAAGCTCCTGGTGGACAGTGAGGGGGAAAAAGAGGCTAAAAAGAATTCACAGTGCTAGAAAAAGTAAAGACCATTTGAAACATAGTGTGTTAAAATAGGGGTAGCCTGGAGCTAAGCTAATGTTGATTTAAAGAGCATTATTAAAGAAATGATGTGAATCTGGAATTTTCCTTAGAATAATACATAAGTAGGGCATGGGGTGACACTGCGGAAGAAACATGAGTGTCCACTAATTGACAGCTGCTGAAGTGGGGCCATAAACACATAGGGAGGTCATCATACCATGGGCTTAGTTTTTTTATATATTTAAAATGTTTGATGATATCTGTTTTGAAAAGCAATTTAAAATGTAAGTGAGGCTCAGTGCCTGTGGCTCAAGTGGCTAAGGCGCCAGGCACATACACCTAAGTGGCGGGTTCGAATCCAGCACGGGCCTACCAGACAACAATGACAGCTGCAACCAAAAAATAGCCAGGCGTTGTGGCAGGCGCCTGTGGTCCCAGCTACTTGGTAGGCAGAGGCAGGAGACACACTTGAGCCCAGGAGTTGGAGGTTGTTGTGAGCTGTGAGGCCATGGCACTCTACCCAGGGTGACAGCTTGAGGGTCTATCTCCAAAAGAAAATGTAAGTGAAAAACAAGGAAAGGAAACAAAAAGGGATACTGAATTAAGATGTCTACATAATTTATTGTCCAAATCGAGGCATGCTGAAAATGAAAGGGAGCAGTGATCATAACTGCTATTGGACAAAACCAGGGCTATCTTCAGGACCTCTGCAATATGGGTCCTGGGTTTCCACTCCAGGATATGTGGTCACCCGCTACACTAACCATCAGGTTCCAAACATTAGGCTAATGGGATTTAAGATATGTTACAAAACAGGAAATGGAAGGAACAACTTGTAGTTGAGAACATGTATTTGGGTCATTAGCAACCAGTTGTTTTTCAAGTTTCTGTGAAGAACCGGTCTCACATGATTGGCATGACCACTGATCCTTCTGGACCACATGTCACAGACTGCTGGCCAGGGGGTGGATCCAGCTTGCAAAAGTATCTGTTTTGTTCTGCAATCTGTTGGGCTACAGAGAGCTTTTATTTTTTTTTTCTAAAGAAAAACTTTGAATTTGTTGGCAATATTTCCAGGCTGAAAGATGGCATAGTAAAATCCAGATTTCTAGCTTCTGATAAAAATTTTGAGGAGTACAATGCAATCCCCATTAAAATACCAACATCATACTTTCAAGATTTGGAAAAAAATAATTCTTCATTTTGTATGGAACCAGGAGAAACACCATATAGCTAGGACAATTCTTATTAATAAAAACAAGGCCGGGGCATTAGTTTATCAGACTTTAGGCTGTACTATACAAGTGATCAAAACAGCATGGTATTGAAACAAAAATAAAGACATAGACATCTTGAATCAAATAGAAAACCATGAAATGAAATTAAAATTGTACAGCCACTTGATCTTTGATAAACCAAGTAAGAACATTCACTGGGAAAAGAATCCCTATACAATAAATGGTGCTGGGAAAACTTTATAACCACATGTAAAAGACTGAAACTGAACCCTCACCTTTCTCCACTCACAAAAATTGATTCAAGATGGATAAAGGATCTAAATCTAATGCATGAATCAATAAAAATCCTCAAAGAAAGTGTGGGGGAAAAACTTGAAGATATTGACCTGAGGAAAGACTTCATGAACAAGACTCCACTGGCAACTGCAACAACAACAAAAATAAACAAATGGGACTTAATTAAACTGAATAGTTTCTATACAGCTAAGGAGACAACAAACAAGCCAAATAGACAATCATCGGAATAGGAAAAGATATTTGCATATTATACATCAGACAAAAGCTTGATAACTAGAATCTACAGAGAACTCAAAGTAAACAACAACAAAAAAAAGCCAACAATCCCTTATATCAATGGGCAAATGAGATGAACAGAACCTTCTCTAAAGATAGACAAATGGCTAACAAGCATATGAAAAAATGCTCATCATCCCTAATTATCAGAGAAATGCAAATCAAAACCACCCTAAGATACTACCTAACTCCAGTGAGAAGGTCCACATCACATAGACTCAAAGCTGCAGATGCTGGCATGGATGTGGAGAGAAGGGAACACTTCCACACTGCTGGTGGGACTGCAGACTAATACAACCCTTTTGGAAGGAAGTATCACGAAGCCTCAAAAAACTCAAACTAGACCTCCCATTTGATCCTGCAATTCCATTACTGGGCATCTACCCAGAAGAAAAAAATCATTTTATCCTAATGACATCTGCACTAGACTGTTAATTGCAGCTCAATTTATAATTGCCAAATTATGGAAACGACTTAAAT
This sequence comes from Otolemur garnettii, assembly GCF_000181295.1. NCBI lineage: Eukaryota > Metazoa > Chordata > Mammalia > Primates > Galagidae > Otolemur > Otolemur garnettii. Next base: position 16,661,077 of record NW_003852427.1, on the reverse strand, counting down.
GCCCACCAGCCCAGGAATGGATTAACAAGTTGTGGTATATGTATACCATGGAATACTATACAGCCACCAAAAAGGATGGTGACTATACAGCTTTTGTATTAATTTGGATGGAATTGAAATACATTCTTCTTAGTAAAGTAGCATAAGAATGGAGAAGTTAGAATCCAATGTACTCAATTCTGGTATGAGGACAATTGCTAGTACATGGTGGGGGGGGGCAACGGGGGACAGGAGAGAGGGTAGGAGAGAGGGGGTGGGGGGCCATGGTGGGTGGCACACCTCTTAGGGATAAGACACTATTAATAGAGAAATTTCACCCAGTAAATGCAAGCAGTGTAACCTGGCTCATTGTACCCTCAGTGATTTTCAATTAAAAAAAAAAATTTTTTTTTTGAGTATTAGCACTAAGTGGACCTTGTCACATGACAGAGAATTGACTGGCACACAGAATTCTCTCTCCAATCCACCCCACATCTTACCTCTCTCAGGGATTTTTAGTATTGGATTACTTTGCCCTCATTTTTTCTTTGGTTCCTACAGGCATCTGGATTTTCACCCTTCCTTCTCCGTCAAGTTCTTTTCACCCTTTCTTCTCCGTCAAGTTGAAATAGTGACAGTAAGATTGGCTGCAGATGTTGTCATTTTATAAGCAATTGGAAATATAAAGACCACAAAATTAATCTGGAAATTTCTGAAGATTTGTAGGGATATAGTAGTACTCCTTTTTAAGAAAGCCCAACAGAGAAGCTAATTCTATTTAGATTTCTCTTTAACTTTTCTACATTTCATATCATTTCATAATTCCCAAGGTAATTTAGCCTGAACTTACATGAGTTCAGAGCTTACAGAAATCTCTTCCCAAAAATGACAACATCCAAACTTCACTTATTGGCAAAGTGCACAGAAGCCACAGCCCAATATTACTGCTGCTCACTCTGCTTCTTTCAATAAGCCCACGACGTCAATGGGTGTGTGACTGTTAGCAAATCTTCATTAATTACAAGCCTTATAAGCAGCTGTGCCATGTGGGAGGTTGGGAAGAGACAGGTCCTTTCTTCCTAAGACAGAGTTTAGAAATAAAAGGGGTTTCCAGCTACAAAGCATTCCAAAATAGGATGAGCTGTTTTTAGAGTAGACAGAATAGCATCAAAAAGCAAAGATGCTCTTCAGGACACTGGTACCCAGACAACAGCTAAGGAAAGACCTTCACTCCCAGCACGAAGGAGTTGGAGAGGTCCAGGAAGATTCATAATAGTGATTTATATATTTTACAAATATATATACATATATATATACATATATATACATATATATTTATTTATATTTATTTATTTTATACATATATATATTTATATATATTTATTTATATTTGTACATATATATATATATATTTCTTGGCAATGGATTTGTGATCTGAAATGATGTCTCTCCTTAAGGTGAAGAATTATGATTGCTTCCCTAACATTGGTCCCAATCCAGTTTTGGCTTCTGTGATATAAATCTCGCTGCAGCCAGGCTGATGTCCACCTTTGTTTCCATATGACTGTTCAAAATGCTTCAGTCTCCCCACTATCTCTGTATAAGGTACCCCAGTCTGTTTAGGGGTAGGAATGATTAAAATTCTTGGTACTAGAACAGAAGGGTTAAAATCTATTAAGACAACCATCTTAAACACTTTGCAGTCATTCTTAGAATCAAAAACCATACAATGATTAAGAGAAAGAAGATAGATCTGGCTTGGTGTCTGTGGCTCAAGTGGCTAAGGCGCCAGCCACATACACCTAAGGTGGTTCGAATCCAGCCCGGGCCTGCCAAACAACAATGATGGCTGCAACCAAAAATAGCCAGGCGTTGTGGCGGGCGCCTGTGGTCCCAGCTATTTGAGAGGCCGAGGCAGAAGACTTGCTTGAGCCCAGGAGTTGGAGGTTGCTGTGAGCAGTGAAGCCACAGCACTCTACCCAGGGGGACAGCTTGAGGCTCTGTCTCAAAAAAGAAAAAAAAGAAGATAGATCTATATAAATAACAACATGAATCCCAAGCGCATGCATATTGCTTGGTGACAAAGTTGCATAATGTGTAATGTTGCCTTTTTATGATTGATAACAGTATCTATTTTGTTACCAACCTTGGAATCCTCTCTTTGTATTGGCTCCATTAAACCCCTGATGAAACAGGTACAGTCATGTCTACCTGACTGTTGTGGTTCGGTCATTAATGACCTCTGTTAATGAATGGAAAGATCAGTTACTTTTCTTCCTCTGAGTTGGCCTGCCACCAACATCTGGCATAGCTGACCACTCCCTCCTTCTCGGGACCCTTTTTCTCTTGGCATCCTGGACACCACCCTCTCCTGATTTCTTCTTTCTTCATTCATTCTTCCTCAGTCCCCGTTGCTAATTCTTCCACATCTTAATGACCTCTACATGTATGTCTGCCCCAAACGCAGGATTTGGACCTCTTCTCTTCCATCCCTATATTCACTTTGGTGGTCTCATTCGCCCTACATGCTTTAATTATGACTTGGCCAATGGCCCATAAATCCAACTGCTTGTTCAATGACTCCACACAAATATTTGAAGGCATCTCTAATTTAACACTCCCCAAACTGAGATTCTGTGATGTGTGCACCCGCCCCACACACACACACATACCCTAAAACGTATTTCCCTTCCCACAGTCTTCCATGTCTAGGCCAATGAAAATTCCATTTTGCAAATATGCAGGGTCAAAATCTGGCTGTTATCAACCTTGACTCCTCCTCCCTTTCTCTCTCATCACTAATCTAAACGGTATGAAACTTCCCTCGTCAGAATCAGTGCAGACTCTTAACTCCTCTACCTACCACTTTTTCTGTGACTTCTTTGTTCAAGTTCCTGTGATCTCTTGCCTAAGTCACTGACAGGCCTCCTAACATCCGCCTCATGTCAACCTCCTTCAGTCTCATCTCAGCACAGGAGCCACAGGGATGCACTTGAAATATATCAGATCAAGTTACTTTAATCAAAATCTTAGTGTCTTCTACCTCATTAAAAATAAAATCCAAAATAAAATAAAATAAAATAATCCAGGCTCAGGACCCATAGCACAGTGGTTACAGCTCAAGCCACATATACCAATGGTGGTGGGATGGAATCCAGCCCAGCCCAGCTAAACAACTGCAACAAAAAATAGCCGGGTGTTGTGGTGAGTGCCTGTAGTCCCAGCTACTAGGGAGGTGGAGGCAGGAGAATTGCTTGAGCCCAGGAGTTGGAGGTTGCTGTGAGCTGGGATGCCACAGCGCTCTACCCAGCAACAGCTTGAGGCTCTGTCTCAAAAAAAAAGAAAAAAGAAAAAAGAATTGGGTCATTAAGAGAGTAAGTCAGTCAGAGAACTGTGAGGTCTGGAACCACAGAACACATGGGATTCAATTTCAACCAATGCCAAATATAAAGTGAATTTGTGGAAAGATAAAGAGACTATCAGAAAAGAAAGTTTATGTGAAGAGAAAACTAGGACACTAGGTAGAGCAGACCTGTGAGGATGGAGATGCAGGTGGCCTCCTACTTTTCACTGCAATTCACATGTAGAAAATACATTGTTTCTTCTCCTTGCTGTTTCCTTCAAATAAACAACCTTTAACTTGAACTACTTTAAATAGAATTCTATGGCCAGGTTAAGAGGTTTACACCTGTAATCTCCGCCCTTTGGGAAGCCACTTGAACCCAGGGGGTTGAAGTGTCAGCAAGCTATGATAACCACCAGTGAACTCTATCCCAGGCAACAGAGTACAACCTTGTCTCAAAAAATACATACATACATACATAAGTAGCATTCTATTCTTTGAATTTAGAATCTTGACTTAAATACCCAACATCTTTTCCATAGTACAAACTAAGGCAATATCCCAAGATTTTTTTTAATTGCAAAATACCTCAATGTTGAATCTATGTCTTTTTTTTTTTTGAGACAAGATCTTGCTCTATCACCCGGAGCTAGAGTGCAATTGGTATAATCATAGCTCACTACAACTTCAAAAGCCTGGTCTCCAGGGATCCTCCTCCCTCAGCCTCCAGAGTAGCTGTGACTACAGGTGGGTGCCACCATGCCAGGCTAATTTTTGTAGTTTTTGTCAAGTTGGAGTCTCACTCTTGCTCATGCTGATCTCGAACTCCTGAGCTTAAGTAATCCTCCCGCCTCAGTGTTCCAGAGGGCTAAGATTATGGGCATGAGCCACCACACTTGGAAGAATCTATGTCTTTAATAAAAAGGTAGAAGAGTAAGACCAAGGTAGATTCTTGTCTCTGCAGGAGTCTTCAAATATCTACTAATTTGCATACCGTCATTTTATCATTTTAAGGTTCATTGCTATTAAAACTATTTTTTATTCAGCAAAAGCTCTTTAATTCCGCCATACATTCTCACCAATTAAAAGAATTGTTTTCAGCCTCACTATTACAAATCCTTGGTGAGGAGAGTTGCATGTAATTTGCTAGCAATAACGAAGTACCTAAATTTATTAACTGTTTCCCCTTTTAATAAATTCAAGTGATTTATAAATTCTCATATGCATTCATGAGTAGAGGAGAAAATAGTGGATTACAGGTGGCTCCGCAGACTAGCACACTGTCCTCTGCTGGGCTCCCTCATTCCCATTCCACAACCTGTAATATCTAAAAAGTGTGTCTGACACAGTGGAGCCTGATGGTGCCACCTTCCCAGTACACAGAGTACTTGCTCAGAAAAGCATTCTCTGCCCCTGAAGCTAAGATAAACAACCAAAAAGTGTCTACCCCATTATTCCATCTCAGTATTACTCCATTTATCCAATACATTTTTTTTGCAGTTTTTGGCCAGGGCCGGGTTTGAACCCATCACTTCTGTATATGGGGCTGGCGCCCTACTCCTTTGAGCCACAGGCGTCACCCTACAATACTTTTTTTTATTTGCTTTTTTGTTTGTTTCCTTGTCTTTCTTTCCAACCAGAGAACATACGTTCTTTGAGACCCGAAACCCAAGATACCTGTTTTGTTCATCACCAACTTCCTAGCACCATACAATATATTCCACCTGTCACAAAATAAAAACCCCCAGGAAATAATCATACACAAGAAAAAGGAAGTGAATGATCTAATTGGCATGCCAATTTCCACCCCAGGGCCTCTACTTCTCTCATTCCTAAACTAGGATCTCCTACTCTACTTCTTTTCATGATTGCTTCCTGCACATTATTTGGGGCTTTGCTAAAATATTGCCCCCCCCCGAAAGACCACCACTAGCTGCACTAGCTTCTCTTCCTCTCTACATTAGAATTTAACCGCCAAGTCTGACACTATTGACTGCCTGAAGTCACCTTTCCAGTGTATTCTTTCTGTGTTTTCGTTGCCACCCTCCCCCACACTAGAATGTAAGCTTCATGGAGAACTTGGACTTGTTCATCACAGAATCTCCAGAAGGTCGAAGAGATCCTGGCACATAAAATGCATCAATGCCTGTTTGCTTAATACCTGGATGAAAGTTTGAAAATTGCGGTTTTAAATTTCATATAGGCCCACACGTGGTATCATACAAGTATTATGCTACAGACAACAAACTAAATTGCTGTATGTGCAAGTAGTTTTTGTTGTTGTTTTGTTTTGGTTTGGTTTGGTTTGGTTTGTTTTTTTGAGACAGAGTCTCACTTTGTCACCCGTGGGAGAGTGCCGTAGCGACACAGCTCACAGCAACCTCCAACTCCTGGGCTTAGGCAATTCTCTTGCCTCAGCCTCCTTGAGTAGCTGGGACTACAGGCACCTGCCATAACACCCGGCTATTTTGTTGTTGTCGTTCAAACCTGCCACTCTCAGTATATGGGGCTGGCGCCCTACCCACTGAGTCACAGGCGCCGACCCCTGTGCAAGTAGTTTTTTAACAGTTAGAACTTTACACAAATATAAATCAAAAGATTGCCAAGTTAACTCGGCGCTTGTGGCTCAATGAGTAGGCCGCCAGCCCCATGCACCAAGGCTGCTGGGTTTGAGCCCGGCCCGGACCTGCTGAACAACAATGACAACTGCAACCAAAAACTAGGCTGGCATTGTGGTAGACACCTGTAGTCCCAGTTATTTGGGAAGCTGAGGCAAGACAATCACTTGAGCCCAAGAGTTTGATGTTGCTGTGAGCTGTGACACCACAGTACTCTACTGAGGGCAACATAGTGAGACTCCATCTCAAAATAAATAAATAAATAAATAAATAAGATGGCTAAGTTATATTTCTAGATGCATCTGTGTATAAGTGGCTTATGATCAGTAAGTGGTTCATGACTACCCTCATTTGCTTGGTTTCGAATAAAATAATCTTTTCATTTCTTTCTTTCTTCCTTTTTTTTTAAGAGATAGATTTTTGTTCTTTCACCCAGGCTAAAGTGAATACCTCACTGCCATCTTGCTTCCCAAATGGCCAAACTACAAGTGTGATACCCATGACCAGCTTTTTTTTTCTTTCTGTGGTGACACAGTCTCACTATGGTACTCAGGCTTGTCTTGAACTCCTGGACTCAAGCAATCCTCCCTCCCTTAGCAACATATTGAGATTACAAGCCTGAGCCACGATACCTGGCCAATTTTTTTTTTTTACACAATTCCCAATGGAAGAAAATTTCCAATCCAAAAATTCCCTTACATGCCTCCTTCTCCAAAAAGCATTAAGTCACATGTCACAACAGTCTCAGATTTAAAAGGGAGAAATAAATCCTTCTCTGCACTGGAAAGTCAAAATTATCACTCCCACAAGTCACTGGTTCCCAAAATGGCCCATAACAAACTGAGTAGAACAGTCAAATAGGGAGATATTCCCTAAGATTAGATGGGCCTTAAGATGCAGCGTCCTCCCCTCTCGTCCTCCCCTCAGCATCATTCCCAGGTAATTTAGAAACACCTATGAAATCTCCCTGACATTCATCATCTTTTGGAAGTCTTTTCTGATTCTGACATCAGCCATTTGGTCAGTCAGTTGACAGACATTTCTAAAGCATCTCTCATGTAGTAAGCATCTGTTATGTAGCAAGCATGTTGGAGCAGTAGAAATATATACCTTCTAATGGCACCAGATTCACTTTAAAGACAGGTGAATGTAGAGATGGTGAATAGTAAATGTTTGATAGCTATGACTGTATAGAGTCATAGATACCACAACACGTGCAATGGTTGATCTATTATATAAATACATAGTTACACTACATCTCCCAGGACATTCAGAATATAACTAAAGCATATTTGAACCAGAAAAAGCATATAAGAGCATATTTGAGATTTGAACCAGGTTATGTGGCTTTCTAATTGTTTTTCTGTAACATTATGTGTGCATGTTACTCTCCTAATGGTCTCTCCTTCGGCAGAGAACGCATTCTTCATTTTCTCTGTACTATGTTCTTGGGGCAAGTTGTACAGTGCCGCTAAATAGATAATGAGTTCATGAACTGATTGTTTGTTAAATAATACATTCCATGTATAAGGTGCTTTTAACTTTTCAGAAGTCATATTCAAAGTGGGCATGGTGGCTCACACCTGTAACCCCAGCACTCTGGGAGGCTGAGGTGGGTGGAGGGCCTGAGCTCAGGAGTTTGAAACCAGCCTGAGCAAGAATGAGACCCTGTCTCTACTAAAAATGAAAAACTGAGGCAAGAGGATCCAGGTTGCTGTGAGCTAGGAAACTACATCACTCTACCCAGGGCAACAAAGTGAGACTCTGTGTCCAAAAAAAAAAAAAGAAAGTGTTTTTAGTCATAGAAGTAAAAAATAGAAGGAGAGGCAGAGATTTGGTAAATATTACAGATTTAGAGCTGGGTAGGAGTTCTCGTGTCCTTTCACACTGCCAGATGACAACTGTTAACGATAATATATAATTTTAAATGGCTAGGAGGAGGATAAATACTGTTTCCAAAACAAAGACATGATAAATGTTTGAGAAGATGGATATGCTAATTACCCTGATCTGATCACTATACATTATATATACATCATATACATTCAATTTTAATAAGGGGAATGAGAGTAGCACAAATAGTATGTTTGAGACAACTAGCTCTGTTTGCTAAGAGCCAACCAGTGCTTTTTGTTTGCTTGTTTTTTCCTGAATCTCTAACAAAGTTCAGACTCTCCCAGGTGCAGGCATCAGGCAATTTTAAAGCACATTAATAGAAGTAGGAGAAAAATGAAAAAAACTTGGGACCAGAGAAACACTCAAATCCAAGGGAATAGTCTGGAGCTTTATTCAATGATTTTTAAATTTCACTTTGTTAAAATGCAGGTTTCTGAGCACCACCCCTAATCCAGGCATTCTGATTCATTAGACTTGAAATGAAGCCCAGGAAATAAAATTCAAACAAACACCTCCTACAGGATTCTGATGCAAGTCCTCTGGGAAACACTGGTCTAAGGAAAGCTCACCTGATAACAAAAGTTGGGAACGTCAGTCAATTCAACGCACGCCTTCCATGCTGGACATATTCAGATATGTGTTGGTAGAAAATGTCTTTTACAATAGGCATAAGACAGGTGATAAGATAAGCAATTATTTCTGAGAGCTGTAAGAACAACCACGGTTGCTGAGATGTGCGGACCAGGATCTAGTCCAGTTACAGGGAGGATAGAACTAGAGTGCTCCTAATATCTTATTCTCATGATAGAATCTAGGGCCGGTTTGTACCTTGGAAGGTTATAGCAATGCAGGAAAAAAAAAAAAAAAAAAAACCCTCAGAATTCCAATTTGTGGGCAAAGCAATTGTTGGGAGGAAGATAATTTTGCCACTTCAAAGGGCTCACTTGTTCTCATCCCTAACCGTCCAGATCTGATTAGGAAATAGGAAAAGATTATATAAACTAAACATAAAGGCCCACCATGAAAACCTAAATCTAAAAATCATCATTTAATCCAAAATTTTATACTGAGTTATAGCTCAGGATCCTGATGAGTTTTCAAACTCCAGTAAAAATGGCATGGAAATCAAGTCGGAAGGGCAGGTACGTCACAGGGGCAGGAACAATGAGGTGGGAGTTAATTCTGAACTTTAGGAATTCATGTTTTCCACTAAGAAAGTGGACAGACCGGCATTATGCTATAACAATAATCTCATTTTAAAATCTATAACTATCATTCTTTTCGCCACACACTGGGAGAAGTTCTGTCATAATCAATGCACGAAACAAGTACGAGTGGAATGTAACAACTAGATTTTTCCAGAGATGTCAGAACAGTTAAATGGCAAGCACTTGAGTTACTGCAATTTAAATTATTAAATATTTTTTCCTGCAAAGTATTATGGATTGATATGTAATATTTAAGAGTGCCTAGAAAAATATTAGCTTTTATTTAACCAGTCAGAATTATTTTGTACCTGTGAAAATCAAGGCTGAGGGAGGTTGGTTGGTTTTGTCTGGGATGAGGGAAATACACTTTTACCTTTCTGATTTTTAAAGTCCAAATATTTTCATTCAGTTGACTTGGGCGAGATTTTTCACTCTTTTTATCCCATGTTTTAACCATTTAAGTAAGAAAAAAGCTAATCAATATTACCATAAAGTCCAACATATCCATTACTCAGAAATGAAATTTTGGTTCTTCTTACAATTACTCGCTCCCCTTACTCACTCAGGGCTATTTGAGGCAAATTTCAGCCATCACATCATTTCATCCATAGTTCACCATAGATTTCTGGAAAAATAAGTACTCTCTTTCTTAAAGCATAGCCACAAAATATGGCTTTATATAGTTTGATACTTAAAGAAAACATGACATTTAAATCACAATGAATATGTTCATATTTATTATTTTATTGATAATGGGGTGTTCTAAGTTATTTGAAACTGAAGTCCAATGATTTTTATTGACACTTTCTCAAGCATAATAATTGAAAAAAAACCAGTAAAATTTCCTATTTTTTTAATTGAGAAATTTCTACTCATCAAATCTCAAACTCAGAAACTTTTGAGTGAATTATTTTGTTCCGCTATTAACTCTTGGACATGGGAATTGTGAAATTTCCCACTTGAAGCTCCCATTTTCATTGATTATGTGATAATCAACTGAATTATTCTTCCCTCCAGAGAACGACAGAGCTTCTTGATTCTAGTAGCTAATAAAGGCTCTGGTATTGGAAGCAGTACTTTATTAAAAGGAGTGAGAATAATGATCCAAAAGCTTAACCCAGCCAAAACACACTAGTAGTCTTTAAATATCACTCTGCTTTGTAGCAAACACTAACTATATATCAGTTAAAAAAATAAATATTTACATAATCAATAATATGATGTTTAGGATGTGCTTTAAAATAATATTGAAAGAATATAGTGAATAGAGGTAGAAACAAATCTAGATTGACCATGAGATGATAAATGTTAAAGTTGAGTGATGGAAGTTTATTATATTGTTCTTTCTAGTTCTGAGTTTAAGTTCATTCAGAATTTAAAAAGATATGTATATAAAGAAAAAAGGAATTACATGAAAGTGACAAAATACACACAAAACGAAGTTCTCAAACAAACTTTGCAAGCCCTCCTCCCCAAATCCACTCACCCACACGGCTAGCAAGTACTAATCAGACTGGTGTATGTTTCATCACTCTTCAATTGATTCAAAGAACAGCAACAAAGGAAAAAAAAAACAAACAGAAATCTGCATAATATATAAACTGACCTGTTATTGCTACTTTGATTACTTATAGATTAGTCAGTCCTGTGTCGAGCTTTTACAGAACTTGAATGCAGCCAGTTTCAAACAATATGAATTATTTTTTGGTTTCATGGGGTGACTATCAGATGTTAAAAGGAGGACATAAAATTTTCTTGGAAAATATTCCCAGTGAATCAAACCAGCCTCTGGGAAAGGGAAAAAAATATTGGCTTAATATTTCAGAACAATTTGAAAATTCATGAGAAATGAGTCAGTATGTTGATACTTCCATAGTAAATATTTTAAAACTGAAAATGAATAAGTGAAATTGAATGAATAAAAATAATAACAGCAAGGAAAAGGCTTATTTATTAGGGACCAGGGAATCTGTATTTAAATAAAACAAGTAATAAAATAGAGAAATTCTGCACAATCCTGCAAAGTGCTCCTGGTGACTAATCAGTGTCCTTTTTTCAAATATTTCCCTGGAGTTGTCAGACCAGGGTCTCTGCTTGGTCTGACCCCCTTCAACCATGAAAATGGACATCTTGGGAGCAAAAAAACTCTGACCAGCCCCTGGGTCCAATATTCACAGGGCCTAACTTCATCCCCCAGGCCAGCAGACTACAGATGGGCACTGGGACTAAACTGCCCCCCAAAGACAAAGGCCTAGTGAGGATTCAGGTAACAAACTTGCAACATCACCGCTGCCATCCTGAGAAAAGTCTTTTAAAATTTCATGTTGCCTTAGGTTCCAGACCATGAGTGAGGAGACGAAGGGACAAGAAGGGGAAGAAAAGGGGGGTAGACGAGGAGAGAGAGGATAAGTTTGTGATATGTTTTGTTCTTATTTAAAAGACCAGAGATACCAAACGTCTTCTAAAGAGAATCAGAAAGTTAGAAAATTTCTCCCTTATATTTCATTTATGCTTCTCTTGTGGCAAATACCATATTCTACTTTTTATTTGGTTTAACTGTGTGTGTCTCTTCTGTTATATTCCTAAAGGGATGAAAGCATTTGGAATTTATTTTAGAAATGCCATAATCTATATGACCCTACTTGTCTTTAATGTTTGTTGGGCTAATTAATTAATTAATCAATTGATCCATTCAGGTACAGTCAGCTGACAGGTAGGTAACAAGCGCCAACTACATAACCTGTAGATTGAATAATACAGGCGATATATTATATTTCCCTCTTCATACTCATTCAGTAAGGAGAATATGCAGATTTGTTATGCTTTCCTCTTATTTTTGTTACTTTACACGGTGGGATTTGTATAATCGGTGAATACAGGAGTCATATTTTATACCGATTTACATATGGCTAGAACCTAAAGTTCACACTCTACTAAATGCACACCCATAAAATATTGAATTCACTATTATCTCTATCCTGTAAGCACGTTCTACCCCTGCTTTAGAAAAATATGCTTTATAATTAATATAAACAAGAGAAGAGTATTTTACTTCATTTTCAAACTAAGAGAGAAAGATAGGGTTTCTCTATCCTCCCTTGTTTAGAAGAGTGATTTTTACTGAAACAGGTCCCAGAAAAGAAAAACCCTAAAAATGAGGTTTTGCAATATGAATTATTGGCCAATTGCATTTATATCTACATCGGGTAAATAAACTGCCTTGATTTAATTTTTCACAAATAATACTTTATCTTTAAAAGTTATTTTTTTTAAATCTATAAGCAAGAATTAGCCAAATCAGTACTTTGAGAGCTGCATTAAAGTTGAGGGAGCATCTTGTCTAGGACACTAAGGTTCACAAGTAAAAAAGCTAAGAATCAAGGGTATCAACTGACTTTACCAGGTCGGAGAGTGAAATCCTTACTGAGGCAGCACCAAAAATCATGTAACCCCATACAGCATTGTCTAAATTGTACAAATCACTTATTTGAAAACCTGTACAAACATATCTAATGATCTTAAAATTTGTCACTTCAATTCAATTATTGTCTTAAATCTGCAGCTATTTATTGATTCAGTAACCATAATAATATTAGCTGACTTTCTTTTTTAATCTAGTGAATTTCCTAGGATTTTTCCCAGCCACAGTGTTACACATAGTCTGGAATATATCTTAGACTCATAAATTCAGCCTGCCATCCCCCAAATACCGGAACTCCAGGAAAGATTTACAGTACATATAAGAAGTAGCATATAAAATAGAAAAACAGCACTGAAGTTACTGAATGCTCATTAACTATTGCCCTCCATTCCAAGTATTTTTCAATCCAATTAACACACATTTTTTGAAATTTTTAAATAAAAGTCTAAGTATTACAAAGCCATAAAAATAGATAATAATTATTTTAAAAAACAGTTTTGGAAACTGAAACTTTATTTGATTTTATTTACCCTAAATGAGGTTCTCTTTCCTTTTTAGTTTTGTACACAAGTACCTCTTTTTTCTAATACTTTTTACACATAATTTCTGGAAGTTTTTATTGGTGTAGGTTTATGGAATGAACGCAACCACTGACACTTTCTAAAATTCTCCTTCATAAAGATTTAAATTCTGCAAACCTACTTCATATAAAAGTGAGCTTCCTCTTTACTCATGTCTTATCAAATAATCTTTACACACTTCTGAGACATATATCTATGTGTTAAATATTTACCATATCATTATTGGTTAAAAATAAATTAACTAATTGCAGAATAAAATCATTACCATCCTACTTCTGAATAAAAATCTGTCTAGGGTGATCTAAAATTTCCAAAAGAAAATTTAAATTTAAATTTCGTTTGCTGTTTTTCTGCCTGTTAAATAGTGAGCAGATTATTTGCCACATAAAGTACTTTTCTTGATATTTCTATCTTCTATAGACATGCTACCTAGTGTAGCATTTAATACTGACTGGGTACAGACAAATTTACAGTCACGTTTATGAAGGCACTTGGATATTTTCAAGAGCTGGTATTATTTACTGACAATATGCAGTGTACATTTGAGTTGTATTTTTTACACAGATTCTCCCAAATCTGTTTTTAATTCCATTAGCTAATTTCAAGGAAATTAGTTTTGACAAATATAATGTTCAAGTCATTGAAATTTGCAGATAATTGTTCTCACTTATGTAAAAATTCCTTAAATGTGGGTGGGTTGTGAAGTGAAACTAATTTTGCTTTGTTCTTTTTCCAGAAAATCACCTCACTGTCACCTGTGGAATTCCGTTATAAATGGCGTAATTTTCTTTTTCTTTTCGGGGAAGAGTCCAAGAGAGAATTCGCTTCGCAGTGACACCACTCTGCCCTGTGATGACTAGGCAGTGATCCTCGGAGCAAGCTTTTGAAAGCCTATGGGTACTAGAACCGAGAACTGGTGGATTTTGAAGAAAACCTTGCTGGGTAAAATTGTATTTTAAGCTAGTTATTATAATTCCTTTTAAAACAAAAAGGAAAGAGGAAGCTGCTTTTGGTGTCACCAATGAAAGTTTCCGTTTCTGAAGCTGCCTGGCACTGTTCATTTGGCTTGGCCCTATCAGTAGTTAATAACAAAAATATTATCAGACCTTGGGCAAGGAATCTGACCAAAGGGAGAGTGTGAGAAGAATAAGACAAATCCAGCTTTAGGAAGCAATGACCCCCTTGATTGATGGAGATGATTAAGCACTTCTTGCTTAAATCTGCAGGGAAGTTTTAGCAAGGCGGGTTCCCACATGAACTGATATTGGCACTTGCACGAAGAATCCCCCAAACCAAGTAGAAAACGCGGAGCTCCTACCTACAAAACTCAAGGGGCAGATCTGGAAGGGAGGAGGGTGAGGGGTCAGTAACGATGCTTCGAGAAACGAAATCACTGTCTGCTTCCATTTCTCCTTTCCCTTTCCTGCCCCTCCCTCCCCAAAGGGAAAATACAGATCCGCTGCTGCCTAAGTAGCTTGCGCTTTCCTTGCATCATTTAGTGCCTAATAATTAATGGTCCCCGCGCCGGTCGCCGGTGGCCTGGGCTCAGGTTGGAGCAGCCGGCAGCCCCTGACGTCAGCGGCCTCGCTGCCTGCGTCAGGTGCAGAGCGGCCCCCGGGTGGCCCGGGCCAGAGCTGCAGGGGACGCAGCGGAGGAGGCCCAGGCAGGGCCTGAGGAAACCTCAGAGGGGCCAAAGGAACTCCCCTGGCGCCCGCCAGAAAATCCTGGAGCGGTTAGAACAGCAGCGTCTGTGGCTCTGGGGGACTCCGGGGCTCCCCAGGCTGAGGCCGGATCGGGAGGCCCAATCGCTGTAAGGCTCCTGAGACTAGAAATTCTAGAAAAAGAGGCCAGTGAAAAACTTGGAGCCAGTCTGTGAACAGTGAGCCCTTCCTTTCTCCCACTCTTACATGGGTCAACGTAATGCTGTTTTCCACAGACTCTAATATGTGGGCCTTAAAAGAAAGGGACGCCCCGCTTCTGCCTCACTTTAGCACAACTGGAAAGTTGGTGCTTCTGTGGTGCTTGGCATCTGTGCGCAGATCCCCGGAGATCAAAACCCAGGGAAGGAGGGTGCTAGGACCCTCCACTGAGGGAAAATGCTGGACCTCACAGTAAAACTAGCCACAACCTTGGCTCTCCCCTTGCTCTCCGACCTTCCTCCAATCTTTCCTTCTTTTCCCACTCTTCTCTTTACTTTTAGACCAGATTTTAGTAATCTCCCTCACTGACCAGTTCTCACGTTTTGGAAAGGGTTGATTTGCCAAAGGGGGTCTTGGCCTCCACTGTCCAAAAAAGCTGTGTTTGAGCCCTGCAGTTACCCATGTGGTAAAGGTAGGGAGACCGGAGTTTGGGGGAGCCATAGGCCTGGTGCTGGAGATTGAGTCTAGAACAAGCTTTATAGCTCTCCTGGGCCCTATCCTATTTGGATTTTTTCAACATAGAGCTTTGGACAATGATTTTCCTTCCCTGGAATCCCTAAAGTATCTTTTTTTCAAGGTAATAGTTGCCTTTCTCATTTAATTTTCTGTCTTTTTCATCTACACCGGGAAGATAGAGGGAGTAGAAGTAGAGACTTCCTAAAGATTTGAGGCCAAAGCTGGTTTTTGCATGTTTTCTCCTGGAATAAATTCAGATCCCAGGAACTGCCTCTGTTGCGGCCTGGGAAAAACCCGCAGCGGAAGACAACTGTCAGGTGCTGAGAACTGCTGCAGCCATTGCGGTTGCCATCCTCTCTCCAGGACAGCAGCTGAAGGAAGTCAGCCATTGGAGGCTGCAGGGCTCAAAGAACGAGCATGGTTTTGTATCACCCTTCTGCTTCCACTCAAAGAGGGGCTGGGGACTGGGCTGGGGACTAGGGCAGGAGCGAATTCCTCCCCTTCTCCCACTGAGAGGAGTTATCAGGCTCTGTTATTGGGGGACAAATAAGAAAAGCATTTTCTGGTAGTGAAAACTTAGCGCTTTAAAGACAATTTTAATAAAAGAACACCTTTTCCCCTAATCAATAAATACTGGGGGAGCCGCCTAACTCTCTAAGCAAGTGGCCTCCCAGTCCTGGCCACAGTGACATCTCCAGCTCCAGCCTCCTCTGTGAGGCCCAGGTTCAGCTGCTGTGCTTGTGGCCAGCAGCCTTCCCTTTCTGGGCTCCCAAGGCTGGGGATAATAAGCTGAACCAAATTAAATCGAGACGCGTCAACTTTTAAAAGCCTTCCAAAACCTGTGACTAACTCCTCCCCATACGCCCCCACTGACTGGCAGATATAAATTGCAACACACTCGTATCTCCAGCGAATAAAACAAAAATATAAATATATGAATGGCAAAAAAACTATTGCCGTAAACTTTACAGCCTTGACTGATGTTGGGATTTCTCAGAATGGCAATCATTAAAAGGAGATGATTAGCCTTGCTTATAAGCATTGCCTCAAAGTGGAGGCTTGAAGCATTTCAGGAATTATTCAAAGAAGGTTTTTTTGTTTTGTTTTTTGTTTGTTTGCTTCTTGATGTCCTCTATTTTTTTTTTAAGGAGCTAGGAAGTGCCTTTTACACGATGTCCTTCGCTGCCCTTTTCAGGCAGTGATTGGCCCACCTGACACTTGATTAAGCCCCAGGACTTAGAAAGATCATTTCCTCGAACACTAATTTAAGCGAAATCTGGATTCAGAATGTAAGTTTACACGCCCAGCTCGAATGTCTAATGTATCAAATCCTCGTTAACTAACGGCTGGCTCCGTCTCCGTGTCAGCCAAAGGTCAGCCCCGTGCAACAGGGCAGCATGGTTCAAAAGCCCTCTTCCACATCCTGCCGCCCCATCCAAATCCATCTTTCACATTTTAATAATGGAGCATGAAGCGCCAAATAAAATGTTAAGGTTGTTTTTCTCCCCCCTCCCCTTCTTTCTTTATGTTAGTTATACGTACACGGCGTGTTCCCAGGCAACTATTGAAAAATTAAGTTTATTTTTTTCCAGTGGAAAGACAGTGGAATTAGTGGACAAAAAATAATTCTTAAAACGTCCTTAAAAGGCACGTATATTTGAGAAGCCATGACTCTTAGAAATCTTAACTTAAAATAATTTCACAGCTTTCAAATGGAAACCATGAGTAAACTGTGATGATCTTAATGATTAGAAACTGCTTAGGCAAAGGGGCAATTCCCTTCCTCTGCTTCCCCTCTCCATTTTCAGAGATCATCAAAAAGCTTATTCTTAAAAGATAGCTTTGGGGTCCGCAGGGCCAGGAGGATTCAGGAGTGCGGGACTGGACCCTTTTCACTCTCTCCTCACTGGGGAGCCCCGTGACATGTCTAACTATCCTGGCGTCCTCAGCGTTCATACACCCCAGCTGCGGAGGCCAAATTGATGCGACTGCTCCAAATCAGCCCAACTTTTCAGCGCGCGCTTAAGGCCACGCGTGCGCACGCAGTCGCGCGACGCGTCCACTGGGAAAGTGGCGGGGCGGAGTAGGAGAATAACGCGACTTACCAGGTCTGGGGTCTACATTTCGGGCAAGGTTGGCAGCTGAGAGAGGCCAGGCAGATAGTCCTACCGAAGACGGGCAACTGGGGCAGGGCTTAGGCACTAATGGTGGTGGTAGGGGGGAAACGCCTGTCCGGTTTGGGGGTCCCCTTCCCTTGGCCCCTGTCGGTGTTCCCTGCTGCCGCTTCCACAGACTAGGCTTGGCCTGGTTGGGGTAGAACCCAGATCCCGCCTCGCCGCCATCAAGCCTGAGCCGCAGACTTCGGGGACGCCCGAGGCGGGGGAGGGGCCTGCGCACTCTCCAGCCGAGTAGAGGGTAACCGCCTCGCCCTCCTGGAAGCTGGTGGCCAAGCTGAGTAGCCGGACAGTCCGCGGCACCCGGCCGCTGGCTTGCAGACCCCGGCTCGCTCCTGCCTCCGCCTCTCCCTTCCTTCAAGTCCCTCGCCAAATGAAAAG
This sequence comes from Otolemur garnettii, assembly GCF_000181295.1. Taxonomy (NCBI): domain Eukaryota; kingdom Metazoa; phylum Chordata; class Mammalia; order Primates; family Galagidae; genus Otolemur; species Otolemur garnettii. Next base: position 16,643,101 of record NW_003852427.1, on the reverse strand, counting down.
GGTTCTTTGGGCCTTGGCCTTTTGGAGAAGACGCGGGAACCCACGCTGGGTTTCAGCTTTCTGTTCAGAGGGAGCCCCATAGTTCGTCATCATTAGCTTAAGAGTCTGTAGAGTTTAGATCGCCCTCCCCCATATTCAAACACAAAGGGACCCAAGTCACTAAGGGGTTTCTCCTGGGGTGGCCCCTGTGGCGGAAGTTTGATAGAACGAGGGGTTATGCGTTCCTTGACCAGACGCTGGGCACTCTGGCCTCTGGACCTCACTCTAGAAAACTCGAATTCTCGCGCCCTGGACACTTCCCTCCCCTCCCAGTCACCTGTAGTTGGGGGCGGGGAACGCGTGGCTTCTGCCCTGCGTCTGTGAGCCTAGCGCTCAAGCGGCCATGAGTGAAGGTCAGTGAGACAGGCAAAGATGCCCGAAGGAAGGGCTCTTCGGTCATCCTCGAGTTACTGAGTTCTGAGACGCGGAAGCTGGGTAGAACGTTTCCAAAACCCCTCTTCCAGTGACCTCAGGCTCCAAGCTGAATAATTGGAGAGCGGCAGATGTCAGGTGAAAATGTGATATGGCCTCCATAATACAGAACCGGAACGCGTGGCTCTGGCTTTGGGTTAGCCTGCAGTGGGAACCGGACCGTAACCCAAGGTCTCTCCTGTTGGCAGTGGGAGAGCAGGCTCCACGAAATGAGTCTACCTGTTCAGTTGAAAGTAAAATCTAGAGGATTGGCACATTCGGCAGCCATTTCTGAGCCAGGATTCCACCTAAAACACTCAAAGATATAACTTTATAGTGACCCAGGTACCGTCCACTGTTCCTCCCCTTTGTTTACAAGTGTTGGCCACTCCACCAGGCATGTGCTTGCTCTGGAAATGTCAGAGCAAAATACCACCCAGTGTACAAAACACCAAGAAAGTCATCAGGAAAAGGAAGGAATAATCCAGCTCCTGAGCCCTATAGGGTGTCTCCAACCAAAGCCTCCCTGCACGCTCCTGTCTGTAGGCCAGGGCAGTCCTTCCACAATCACCACGTTCGCATCACCTAACGGGACTATCCCAGCTCCCAGACAGGGCCGCGGACTAATATTATCTGGAAAGGGTCAAGTGAAAACCCTAGCACAGGAGTTCACCCTGATGGCTCCTAGTCTCCCAAAGCGGCGGTCGGGGGTTGGGCCACAGTCAGAGAGCAAAAGAAATGAGGTGAGGAGAGTGGAAGTGAGGGTGAGACAAAAGCAAGCAGGCTCCCAGACTGGGATCTGGGCAAAGGAAGAATCGGTGTGCTCTCGGAAAACACCCATTGCCGCCCCCCTGCCACCCTGGCCGGGTTCTGTTCAGGGGCCCAGTGAGTCCAGGGACGTCTTCCCAGAGGAACTAACGAATATGAACATAGCCAGGGAGACAGCTCCCAGCTTGAGAGTGTGTAAGAGGCGGAGGAATCACCAGTGGCCACGGTATAAACCAGCAGCCCAGCCAGCCAGAGCACAGTCAGTGGCCTGCTGGGCTCGCGCACCCCGCAGCCCCGGGCGCCAGGCTAAGAGGGACCCAGCCAGGCCCCCTCGGCTCGCAGTTCGGCTGGTTGTGGCCGCAGGTTGCTTGAGCCTCTGCGGTGTGCGAGAGATTGTGAACTCACTTAAACCAGTGTGGTTTGAAAACATACACGTGCAGCTTCTCCGCCACACTACTTTGGGAGCCAGGCCAGCGACTTTCACAGGCCGGAGCCTCGGCGCAGTTTCCTCCACAGCCCGCGAGGGCTGGGGGCGGGGAAGGGGGAATCTCATGTATATTCATGAGCACGTGGAACCCCGGGCCACGGGCCGCGCATGCGCACTGCTCTGCTAGCCCGCCGCGCCGATTCGGAGATCTCCCCGCCCGTCTGCGGGGTGGAGCGGGGGCTTCTTACATGTTCACTGCCCAGCCTGTGCGTTGGTGCTACGAGGTAGTCTTTCTATTTCACCCCCTGCACTTAAACCCGAAGGCTGTTTCCACAATTTTAAGAAATTCTGCAACGCAAAAGTTTCCTTTGTGCACGTCTTACCCCACCCCTGACCCTTCTCCGAAACTTTCAGTTTCAGAGGCTAGAATTTTCCCGGATGGACAGAAAAATTGGGAAAGAAGTCGCGGTGTGAGCTTTCACCCTTTACGCCCCTGTTTTCTGTAGCTTAACGACAATTGTTACACAAAAGACAAATGTAAAATAACGGTTTTTAAACATGTTTATGTTTGCTAAGGTCGGATGCCTTTGAAAGATTTTTGGTGGTGGTTAATGTTTGAAAGATGTAATTGCAATATGTTTATACCCATGCTAAAGAGTTGATTCATGTGTGTGCTGTAGGTGAAATACCACCTAACACAGTAACTTTCACAACCGCGGATTCTCCTGCATGTGGTTGTGGAGATGCCCTACAACCATCAGAAGCAGCCAAAATAACATGGACAGTTGACAGTCCTCTCTGGCGTCTTCACTGCCAAATGCCATTTCCATACTGGACAGCTAAATCTTATTTCTTAGTCTTGAAAAACTCACCTTTAATATACCACCAATTGGAAACCTCATAGTGTTTTAACTCCTCCAAAGTGGAAATCAACCTTAGGAGATGATGACAGATTTCAGCTTGCACAGTAAAAGCCCCTGGTTTGGCCTCCTCGTGCTGAAGAAGAGATTCTGGAGCAACCCAGCCTTGCATAAATTTAAGGAGAACATTATTCATATGTTGTACCTATATACCATTATATTTGCAATAAACTTTGAGGAAAAGGCTTGAATGTGACATGTTATAGGAAGTGAGGATATTTTTTATTTCTTGCCCCAAACCAGTAGATACCACTTGAAAAATAAAGCTGATTATACAGTTACCCCATAAAAATCTTACTTTCTATGTCTAACCAGTTCAAATGGATACATATTACAGACAATGTTTGGGTTGATTAAAAAGCTAAAAAAAAAAGCGCACCATGGATAATATAAACATTTAGTGGGTGGATGGGTACCACTGGGGTCAATCTTTCCACTGCCACCTTATTTTCAAGAATTGTATAACCAAAGAGAGTGCCATCATCTTTATGAAAACAACACATTTTCCCCCTGCCATGAACACACAGTTCTGAGAACTAACACTGGATGCTAGCAGGCATCAAGAACTCTGTACCTAAAAGAAGAGGAGAGAAATCTTCAAGTCATATTTTATGTTGGAAAAAAGGAAAAGAAATGTATGCTGGGCGTGTGTAAGAGTTATGTCTGCATATCTAGGCCAAAATCTATCAAAGGCACAAGCTCAGTGTGTCAGAATTCAGATAAATAACTCTTCAAAGTATTGTAAACTGAATATCTGTTCTTTAAAGTCCAGGGCCTTTTCCAAGTCATATTCTGAAAAGCATTGTGCTAAGGTACCAATTTCATCATCGACTCATAAGGGGTCCCAGACACTGATTAAATGCTGCCCTCAGAAGGAAAGCTTCTACAAAGTTTGAGGGCTCAAGTGAGATATTGGGGGGTATAATCCTATTGCAAGCCCTTTAAAAGTTCTGAGAAAACTCCACAAACAGATAAAAACATCCAAATGCCAGACTCATCAACAAAGAAGGTTAGGGCTATTTTCATTGTCAGCTAATGCAAAAAAAAAAAAAAAAGGCAAAAGAAAAAGAAAAAAGCAAACATAAGTATATGGGGCAATTGAAAGGTTATATCTTTCTTTTGGAGGTGGTTTGCTTCTTAAAGGTTAACGTGGATGCTTGACTTTAAAAAATCAAAATCATCAGCTGCAAATGCTTAAAGCAGTTGGGGGTAGCTTTTGAAGAAGAAAACAAAGGATCTGAAATGTTTGAAAATTACTCAGCCCCCATATAAATGGTGCTCGTGCATTTCTATGCTTGCTGTATAAATGTACACATACCACAACTCATTTCTCTTCATTTTTCAAATGTGATTGCTGGTACTCAGGCATTTTCTGTTGATAAAACATAACTTTTTAATAACTTGTTAGCTGTTCTAATCATTTGATAGTATCCAGAATACAATACAGTTGCAATATGAACCAGGGCGGCCTTCTTCCTAAGTCAAAATCTACAGCTATACACAGAAACCAGCCATTTGCAGCATCTTCAGCTCCTGCTAAATAGAGTCTAACAATATATTTTGCTGTTCACATTCATGTATTTCAAAACCTAATAGCCCATGAAGAAAAGTATGAAGAATACATCTCAAGAAGCAGACATTAAAGGTACCAGCAAAATAATAGCCTACATTTAAGTTTGAAGCATTATTTTAGGCAACCTATATCATTAATGAGTTTCTTTTTGTGGTGGATTTTGGAAGAGAGAATTCAATGGGGGGACTGTCATAAATGTTGGCTTCTGCTATAAAAGTCTCTTTTCTGTGAGGGAGATAATTCACAAACATACACATACACACACTGTATCCCTGAAATAGTTTACAAAAAATTAGTTGCTCTTCAAAGTCTCATATAAATATTCGAAACATGAAGTAGTTTTGGAAATAAAATTCCTACTGAAAATTATCTTTAAAAATCCTACTTAAACCATACAGCATAGTGTGATGTTTAATCATTACACCATGCTACTTAAGCAAAGTAGACATCAGGTACATAACAAATAATGAGACTTTTGATTCCAAATTTGTAGTAGATTTGAAGAATGGCAAAAGCAAATATCGTCTCATCGTATACTATCTTCTTAAATCTATTTACAAAATTACAAAAGTACCATTATTATTACAATTATGATTTTCATACTTATATCAGCTTATATCTGGTTCCCAATCTGATCTCAAGAGTTATTGAAGTGTTATCTTGCCTAGAAAGATAAGCTATCTTTACTCCTCTTTCTATTTTTGACTATGGGACCCAATGTCTGGGGTCACTTCAAGTATTACACTTTAATTTCAAACCTCCAAGGCCGATTAGGGCCAGTTTTGGGTTCACAACTTTTTGGAGCTAGCAGCAATTCCTGCTTAAACTTCCTTAAATCTCGCCAAACATTGCAAGGTGGCGCTCTTTTCATGAAAGGTCAATATTACTGTTATAAACAGACTACCATTCTTTAAAAGTCGAACACCATCCTCCCCAGTTCTTGATGTGCTACAGAAGTGCAGCAAATCTCTGCCTCAGTCAAGATGATTTGTTGACTAAAAGTGACAAATAACAAGTAGCAAGAGATAAAAGAACAAGTCAACAAAGGCTTTGTAAAGAGAATTTAACATTTTTATTCTGTTACTGGTCAAAATTTGCTCTAAAATAGATGTATCATAAGAAATTTTCATACTTTGTGGGGTTTTCCTCCTCAGAGTCACTATGGCCTGTGGCTTTCTGAACACACATAGTATCCTAAACAAGCAGGTCCACTTTCCTCCTAGCCTACAGCAAAGTCAGTTTCTGCAGCCCGCTCTAACACATCCACACCCCACACCCTTGCAGCTACAGGCAAGGGCCTGATTTGTGATCTCTGGCTATGCTGTCTGCCTAATGGGGCGATCATGCAAGCTACAACCAGAGACAAAGAAGCCTGCGTTCCAACCAGCGCAGCTAACTTCGCGGAAGCAGCATAGCTTGCAAATCTATCAAACTAAACTGCAAGAAAGACAATCTGATTTAGAGAAAAGGCGTTCTGCTACAGTCATTAAGCACAAGTAATTTAGATTTTTTTATATTGTCTCCTCATTTACAAATTTACTGTATCAACGCCAGCCAATGGAACGAATTTCTTAAGTAAATGAGAAATAAATAAAAGAAGATAGAAAGATAATCAAATTACATAAAACAAACCTCTTCTCTAAATGTATTTTCGAGAGAACTAATAATAGTGGCAAAATTATAGGAATAATAACATATAATAGGAAGTAATTAATTTAAATTACCATCATGTTTGAAGAAATATAAGTAAAATGTTTTATGGCCATTTACTTTTGTACAAAGAAGGAAGGCCTGGAAACACAGGCACTGACATCCTGAAAATTACTTATGGCCGTAAGTAGTTTAATTGAAGACAACAATTTAAAATATGATATTGTAAATCTGCAACTGGGTTTCAGCCTGGGGAAATTAATTTGGGGGGCAGCAGAACCTTCCCTGCAAGTTCATTTGCGACACTGCCAAGCAAGCCCCTGAGCTCCTCACAATTCGCCTACATTAATATTGATGTCGCCTGCGCAATCTATTTCTGTTATTTTTATGGTTGTTATTCTACATCTGCAAAGGTCATTTAAATTATACTGCGGCCGAAAATTTGTTTCATAAATTTTGATATAAATACTAATTACACCCTCTCAGAGAGCCAGCAGGGTAGCGTTCATTCATCACGTTTATATGACCTGCAATGACAGGCAGGGAAGGCTGGGAGACTGGAGAGCTTTTCCGGATACCCTCGAAGATGGGCAGAAGAGGCAGCAGGTTGCTGGTGGGTGAAGAAGAAATTCCTACCACAATGACTGAGATTTAAGAATCTTTAATAAGGTACGAAAGGTTACCAAACAGTTCTGGAAACTAAAGTGTACATACGAGTTCTTCTAGCCATAAATATTGAAGAGCTGTAACATGGATAAACCGGCCCTTTACATGCGGATAAATATGGAAACTAGGGATTATATACATTATGTGGTTGTATCTTTTGCCAAAAGTAACGGACAGTTATAGTTTATATCTTTTTTTAATATCACTTTACATAAACAAATGGAACAGTTTGACACGGAGATCCAGGCTCATACTATACGAATTCTTGACAGGACGTGAAACAACATTTTACTGCACTAAAGTACTTAGACTTTGGGACGAAATGTTTGCACTTTATACAAAAAAAAGCACATTAATACCAATAATATTCTGTTAGGTCGACGTGGAGACGGTAATCGTACAAAGTAATTCACATTTTGGTACACATTTACTAGAACATTCTTGCCATTCAATACAAACAGTTGGCTTTCGGCCGCCCACCCCTCCCCCTCCCCCCTCCCTCCCACCCCCTCCCTCCCCAATGCAAAGACCACAACTCCACGATCCCACCCGCCCGCTCCAACCAAGATATAACTATTTACAGAATTCAACAGTACAGTTTTAAGCTAATAATTCTGTATTTACAAGAAAGCAAAGCCAAAAAGAGAGAGAGAGGGAGAGACAGAGAGAGAGAGCTGAAGCCCCAGAGAGCCCCAATCAGGCAAGAAATCGGCCTTTCCGAATTGGCGGCCTTTGGTCAGGCAGCCGCCGCCTCCTCCACACCCCCCTCCCCGTGGCTAACAAGTCTTTTCCCCAAAATGAAAAAATAAAAAGAAAGAAAGAAAGCGAAAGAAAAAAATGTAAAACGCTTTGAGGCTTCCTCTCTTAGCGTCCTAGGTCTATTGGCAGCTTTAAAAAAAATAGGATTGCGGGATCTGTGTGGGGCCGCTTGGATTCGCTGCGTTCTTTCAGTAACATCGCGTATACGTGTGTCTCAGTCTCTTAAATAGGGTTCTGTTCGGTGTTTTGTTTCTGATTTTAAACGTACCATTCGTTAAAATTGGAAGAGAGCGCGCTGTGGCCGGCTGTGTGGTGGACGGCGGAGGACGAGGGGGACAAGGAGCTGGCGGCTGGGTTGTCTGTGGAGGGAGACACGATGGTGGGCGGCGTGGACGACTCGTAGCCGGAGCTGGCGGCCGGCGAAGGCTGCGAGCCCTGGGAGGAGGATTCGTGGACCTGTAGGAACAAAGTCTCGGTTTTTTTACGGAGATAAAGAGTCAGTGCGGCGGGTGAAGGCCGCGAGCACCCTCTGCTTCTGCAGCCCTGGGCCGCCCCGACCCCCGAGAAGGCCCTGCCCGCCGGACTGGGCTTTGGGTTTTCCTCCACGGTCCTGCAGGGACCGTGCTCCAGACGAGGACAGCGCCCCCAGGACTCACAAAAGAAAATTAGGCTAGGGAAGGGGGAGACTATTTGAGGCCAGAGCCGAGAACGGTCCCCTCCTTGAACTTTGCTTGCTCGGGTCTAGGCGAGAGCTCAGGCCTGGGCGCAGACCCCAGCTCTCCCACCCAACGCTGACAGCCGCAGCCGCCGCAGCTTTGGCAAAGACAAGCCGCTGCCAGAGCCCAAGCTCCCAATGTCTGGGCCAAATTCAGCAGCGGCCTGTCTGCTCAAGTGCTCACTTCTTTCCACTTTTGTTATGAAACTGTGAATTTCAAACCGCCCTTATCCGCTTTTCCTGCCCCCGGCCCTGCCCTTCCTGCCCAGCCCCACTCAGCCGAGTGGAACTGTCGCCTTCCTGCTTCCCCTGGCTCCCGCTACCGCCTGCGTGTCACTCGCCTCCCCACCAAGGCCTGAGAGCTGAGAGGACTCCTTCCTCCAAGGCCGGCGGCGAGAGCAAGGCGATTACCTTCATGTGTTTGCGCAGTGAGCTTGGGTGCGTATAGGATTTGTCGCACATCTTGCAAAGATAGGGCTTGTCGCTCGTGTGCACGTGCATGTGCTTCTTGCGGTCGCTGCTGTTAGCAAACCGCCGGTCGCAACCCTCGAACTCACACTTGAAGGGCTTCTCCCCTGATGCAAAAGGAAAGAGAGGGGTCTGATTAGAACAAAACTCAGAGCTGTTTTTAAAAACTAAACAAATGGAAAAATAGTTAAAACAAAATAAAAAGCCAGCACCCCGGAATTAGCACTTTGCAAGCTTAGAAACCCGGGACTGCAATGAATCCATCTATCTGCGCTGGAATTATAAATAGCTTAACTCTATTTTAACTCCCAATACAATGAGATCTGCATTTTCTTTTTAGGTTTCTTTTAAATTGCTATTTGTAGTAGTCTTTTTTAGATTTCAAAGTAGCATCAGGTCTGGAAGCCGTTTCTTCTGCCTGAGGCTATCCATTCAATTTCGGGTTGCTTCTACCCAGCTCTGGGTCTCTAGTTTTCGCCTTCCGGGGCGTTTTTCCTCCTGTTTCTCTGTTCTCTCCTCCCCCTACACCCTCCCGCTAGCTCCACACCCCCTCATCACCTTCCTCCCCCATATACATTCACATTTTTATAGGATAATCTGGGCGGGAGGGAACTCCGCGCTGCAAATTCTTCTCTGACTCCAGCGTTAAATCCGAAGTTCCAAGCTTAGTTCTTAGACCTTTTCGGACTAAACCAAAACAGGGCAGGAGACCGAACCCCTAATTTCGTGGGCACAAAGGGCCCAGGATGTCTTGCCGGATCCCAGACTACAGCCCTGTGCTCCCCGAGAACTTTTTTGTAACTGCTGCCGAGCTGTATTTTTATTATTTTTAAAGGCCAGAACAGGGAATCTCGCGTTTTGAAAGTAGCTCCCATAAAATCTAATCGACAAAAAGAACTTCCTCCTGTTTGGCCAACTCTCTCCACCCCTCAAATCCACTCTTAGAACCAGTCACTACTAACATTAGGCTCTTCAGATATAAATAAACCTCCAAAGCCCCTTCAATCCGAAATTACTTCCTTCCCCCCCACCCCGGCTTTTTGTTTCTTTCTGTTTCGTTTCTATGTCCCATAACCTGATCTGTTCAATTTTCTCAGCCCACTCCTGTGGCAAAGTCCTCAGTGAAGTGTGTGGAGAGGGATGTTGGCAGCCAGCAAGCCTACACATTTATCCACAGCCTGAACGGCTGGCGCCTCCGCAGCTGCCCAAAGCCTGTCACCTTTCCTGGCTTGGAGCGAACCAAGGTCTCCACCAAGCCAGGCTTGGGTTCCTATTCTCCCGATATTTTTTGATCTTCATTTAAAAAATCTTTATCCCCAAATCCTTCTCGTCCGCCCTTGCTCTGTGTTTCTTCGTAATTTCAAGTCCCAGACTAAAATTTAGCTCATACTTAGGCTGCCTGCCTGCCAGAGTCTGTCTGATACGGGGAACCCACCAAGGCTGGGTTCGTAACCTGGCCCCTTACTTTTAAATTTTGGGTCCCAGGCCCCGGATTGGGGGAGGGGGGAGTTGTTTCCGTACCTGTGTGCGTCCTTTTGTGGATCTTTAAATTCTCGGAGCGTGCGAAGACCTTGCCACAGCCAGGGAAGGGGCAGGGGAAAGGCTTCTCCCCCGTGTGCACGCGGATGTGGTTAACCAGTTTGTATTTGGCTTTGAAAGGTTTGCCCTCGCGCGGACACTCCTCCCAGAAGCAGATGTGGTTACTCTGCTCCGGACCGCCGACGTGCTCCACGGTGACGTGCGTGACCAGCTCGTGCATGGTGCTGAAAGTTTTGTTGCACGACTTTTTGGGGTTGGCCAGCTGCTCGGGCTCGATCCACTTGCAGATGAGCTCTTGCTTGATGGGTTGGCGCATGTAGCGGAAGAAGGCGCCGGCGCCGTGATGCGCGGCCATGTTCACGTTCATGGGCCCATAGCCGTGCAGCTGCGGCGCTGCATAGTGCTCGGATCGCGGACTTGTCACTTGGCCGTACTGCTCAGGCCGCGGGTACATGTCCCCCGAGAAGCCGAGCCTCATCTGCCCATTGACCACGTTGGGTGACGCGTGGCCCGCAGCCTGCTCGTGTAGCCCGGGAAAGAGGAGGTGGCCCGCGGCGTCCGTGTGGCCGTGTGGGCCCCCGAAGCCCCCGGCCGAAGCAGCGAAGAGGCTATGCTGTGCGCTGGCTGCCGCTGCCGCGTCGCCAAAGCCCCGGTTGCGGAAGAGAAAGTCCCGAGTGGAGTTGAAGGCTGCACTGGAATAGGAGCCGACGTGGCCAGGGTGGTGGTGATGACCCAGGGCCGCGGCAGCCGCGTACCCCGGCGCCTGCGACGTGAAGGCCGTCTGGCCCGCCGAAGCCAGTTCGTGGGAACTGGGGTTGAGCTTGAAGGCGCCCATGCCGTCGGCGAACGGGTTGATGCCCAGGCCCACGTCTCGCTCGGCCACGTCGCCCGCCGAGTGGTGGCGGGACGCACCAAAGGTGGTCACGCCGATCGCTGGGTACTGGGGGCCGGCGTCCAGGAGCATCGTGGCTGCTCGGGGCGAGCCCCGGCCTCCCCCGCCCCCCCCACCCTCTCCCACCGAGGAGGGAAAATCGGGAGGAGGAGGAGGAGGAACGAGAGGCGGAGGAAGAGGAGGAAGAAGAGGAGGAGGGAGGGGGAGTCGACCCACCTCGCGAAATCCTAGCCTGCAGGCTGCAGCGAGGCGCGCCCGGGCGCTTGCCCGGCCAAAGGCTGGGAAGCCGGACGGCTTCTGGCCGCGAGTATCGCAGGCTCCAGCTCCCGCCAGGCAGACCCAGCCGGCCCCGCTCACACTTTCTCGCTGCTCAGTCTCTGCCGAGAGGGCCCTGCATCAAGGTTGCCCGGGAAAGGCATGGAGCATCTCAGCCCCCCAAAAAAACTTCCTCCTGGATTTGTGGCATAGAGGAATGTGAGCGCCAGAGCCGCTACTGCTCGCTAGCTCTCCGCCTCGCGCCGCGCGCCCCTCCTCACTTCTCCACCAGCCCCTCGCCCTTTCTTTTCTCTCTCTCTCTCTCTCTCTTTCTCTCTCCTTTTCCACAGGCTTGTCTCCTCGCTCTTTCACTCTCCTTTTTTCCCTCTCTGCTTTTTGCAAAAAAAAAAAAAAAAAAAAAAAA
>NW_003852427.1:16597120-16631572 GCF_000181295.1 Otolemur garnettii | reverse complement strand
GAAAAGGCGCAAATCATGCACAATATTGTCTTTTGCGGTTTATCTTCCTGGGGAGAAACTTTCACCTCCTCAGCCGGGCGGTGAGCGCGAGACTGATAGCAGCAATCATTCCTGCAGATAAATGAATTGAAAGGACGACACCGTCCCCCCCTTGATGAATGGGAGCAGGGGGAGGTGTCACGTGCTGCAGACGCGGGCTCCCATTGGTGCGCCCGCGCTCCCCCCGCCCGCAGCCGCCGCGCCAACGGAGGGCGCGCCGAGGCGCTGCGCACCTCTCATTGGCCCGCCTGCCTCATCAATCCCAGGTATTGTAAAGCGCTTGACATCCCCTTTTGACAAACAGAGCTGCCAGGAGTAGCAACTTTTTTTTTTTAAGCCAAATTTTTTCCCTCTTCTCACGGATTTTTTTTTTTTTTTTTTGCCACGATTCCTTTTCCTTCTCGCAGTCATATACATTCCCACCACTACCCCCTTTCTCGCCCTCGCTTGCGTTCGCTCTCCTCCTTCCTAAAACCTGCTTTTCGCCGAGCGGTTAGACTTCGGGCGTCCCGGAGACCAGGAGACAGGCTGGGGCTAGTAAACAGAGCAAAGGCACTTCCAGAATGTCCCGATTCAGCAACTTTCTTTTCTTTCTTTTCCCTGTTCCCCCCTTCAAGGGCAGCGAAGGAGGCTTTTGTTATTTGCTCCTTTTGAAGTCTGCTTCCCTCTTGCCTGGTCTCCCTCCTGTTTATAATTTAACATCTCCAGAGCACATGGACACTCCACTCTCTTTACAAGAAATGTGATTTCTTAGTATAACCCCCTAGTCTGGATTTTTCTGACTTTTATCAGATCACATTTCCTGCTTACCCGCCCCTACAGCCAAATAAACACAGGTGGATGAGAGCTCTTAACTTTCCAGGTTATTGAGGTTTGATCTTTTTAGGGGAATTTTTTTGTCGATTTTCTTTTCTTTTTCCCCTGTGTGTGTTATTTCACTCTCATCTCCCACGTCTGCCCCCGCTAGCCCTCTCCCTTTGCACTCCTGTTCCCAACCCGGGCCCCTTTCATTCAGGTAAAACTGTAAATTTCCCAACACGCCATTGTTTCACTGGGCTGCCCAAAGCTCCCTAGAGATCCCCAATACTTTTTTGGTATTTAAATCCCCAATAGATAGAACCAATGTAAATTTTGTGACATTCAAACCTTTTCTAGTTCACAAATCAGTCACCCTTGTCACAGTTATTGAAATTCCGAAACTCGCCACACCAGGACGGTGGAAAAAGCGGGCGCGGTCTTTGTTGCCGACCAGGCTTTTGATCGCCAGAGAAAATTTACTTACCTTCAGATGAGTGAGCAGAAAAAGAAATAACACTCCCTTTGATTTAGTTAGGAAAATGCAGACATTTGGATTCAGTGCAAACATACAACTCTCGCTTGTTTTCGCGATGCGGCCCTCGATTAACCTGTCTTTGCCTAGCGCAAAGTCTATTCAGCAACTGCGCCTAGTTGCTTTTTGTCCGGTCCACAAAGAACCATTGACTATATATTAAAATGATTGTTGAAAGGTAGAGAAGTATAGCACTTAAAAGCAGAAAAAAATCCCTGTGACTCAATCAATTAAGCCGAGCAACATTTATGCATTTCAAAAAATGCACTCGGATGCTGGGGGTGGGGGAATGAAGGTTGCATTTCTCCGCAGCTCTGTTTAAAACCCAGCAGCCTGGGCCGAGGGTTTAGCCTAAGTGTCTGCATATTCATTAGGTCTAATTATTTTCTAGTAAGGAAAACACAAAAAGCCAAGAGTCGGAATCCTTCAATTTGCCCTTTGTTTCTAACTTCATTTGGCTTCTTTGCAGCTGAATCAGAGCCCTAAACTCTTTTTCTAGACAAAGAAACCTCAACTCATCTTTTCACAGGCGGCCGGGTTAGGAAACTCACCAATGCCCCGGCCAGAAGAAAATGAAAATGATTTTTTTTTTTTTTTTTGGCCTGGTCGCCAGTGCGAGCTGCACAAGCTGGAGGAAGGCAGGGTCAGTGTCCGCTGCTCCTCTTTCTCGTTTCTTGCTCTTCTCACCGACTAGATTCTCCTTTGGGACTGGCAAGTAGGGCTACCCTTCCCTGGGTTCTTGGGGCTCAAAAGTCCACTTGCATGTCTGGGACGATTTCCCGGTCTCTAAAGGGATCTGGCTGAGCATTTGAGCTTGTTGTGCCGGGAAACAGAAATTCGAATGACAAAAATAAAACAAAAAAAAAAAAATCAATTGTTCTGTTTCCAGCAACAAGTCTCAGTCCAAAAGCCCAGCATTCCCCCGGCAGCTTAGAGTGCAACAGAGTAGAGAGTGGAGGAAAAGGCTGGTACTTGGCTTTTTTTGTTTTAAATTATTATGCACTTTTTTGTTTAAAAAAAAAGATATATTGGAGCGGCTCAGTTTTTGCTACCTACAAGGGGAAGTGGGATCCTGCTTTTCCTAGATTGGTGAAAACCTTATCAGCAAGAAGTTTTCTCTAGAGGCTGTATTCCTCTCATTAGGGAGAACAAATATTGAAGCCACCTCGCCTGCCTTTCAAAAAAAAAAAAAAAACCAAGGGAGGGGACCTGAGGGGGAAGGGTGGCCACTGGGAGTGGGAGAGAGAAAATAATTCTTCAAAAAAGAAGTCAGTCCTCTCCTCTTCAGTCTGTGGAAAATCCAACGGGGACGTTGACAAGAGGGTATTTTTAGGAAACGCGTCCAAATATACAGGGTAAGAGTGAATGTGAGAAAAAAAAAAAAGTTGTGGGTTGTAGAAGTTATCAAGTGGGATTTGCGGCGCTCTCTGCAGGAAACACGAGCGGCTCCAGTTCAAAGCCACATGCACCAACGTGACATATAAGCCATTAAAATATCATCCTGACGGCTCATTTCTGCTTCATCATACATTCCCTAACTGCTTCCCGAAAGCTGGAAAAGGAGAAATGAAGGATGACCGCCTCGCTGGAACCACAAAAGAGAGGCTTGGAGGGATTTGTGGTCCCCCCTCAGCCACCCCGAAGTGATGTGCAGAAATGAGGCGATCCCGGCAACAGGTGGAGTGGGGTAAGTGCGTGAGTCCAGGGGGCAGACGGGCGAGACCTGTACCCCCAGCAGCTGCGTAGCAAGCGCCCTCATGGGGGCCATTGGCACCCAAACCCCAGTGGAGGAAGAGGCCCAGCCAGACTTTCTCCCCCAACTCCTTCATTGCCCCCCCCAACCGTGGATACAGGCCCCACCCCACCGACACTAAGGGGAGGAGGGGGCCCTTCCGCAGAAGGGCTGTGCTGAGAATGAGCCCATCTCTTCTTCCTAGGAGGTGGGGAGGAAAGGGGGACAAATGTGGTTCCCACTGGCATGGGAACCAAGAGCAGCTTGTTGCCCGCCTGCCTGCCTTTTTCTTCCTGTAAATCACCTGGGTGCCCCACCACGGGGAGAAGAAGGGCAATCTCGGCCCAGAGCTTTCCTCCCCAGAAGTAGAGGGGGAAGTTGCTGGGACGGAGCTCCCCGCCCCCCCCCGCCCCGCAGAAAGCGTTTCGCCTTGCCCCATGGGGATAGTCAGGAGGGCCTTGGCTTCCTCTCTTCAGGATCAAAGAGCCAAGTTAGCCCACCTGGCAGCGAGAAGATGGAACCTCTCCGCCCTAACCTGACAGCAGAGCCAGGTCCTGCCTCAGGACGCGGGCCGCTGGGATTCGCGCTCTGTGTGCAGCCGACCGTGGTTGCGGGACTTGGCTTTCTCTCTCTCCCGGTTGCGAATGAGGGCTGCGACTAGCTGGCTGGGGAGCAGGCCGCAGCCCGTAGGACTCTGGCCACTATCCTAGACCCCAGGGGAACTGGAAAGTAGGGGCAAGTGAGAAGGGAACAAAGTTGGGCTGTGAAAGAAAGCTAGGACTGGCTCAAAGGCTGGCCCTGAGAGTTAGGGGTTGAGGAGTGGTTCACTGGAACAGTCGGGACTCAGCCAAGTATTAAGAACCTAGAGAGGGCTGCCCTCGGCTGGTACCATTTCCAGGAAACTCCTTTTGGATTCCAAGGTCATATTTGTCCCCTCTTTCTAACTCTATTGGCCTCGCAGCTACCCACCACTGCACCACTGTCCTGCTTTTCCTTCCTCTATCTCAGCTGCCTGCAAGTTGGGGGAGAGAAGGATTCAAAAAGAGGGTTAAATGCTCAGACTGAACCTGAAGGTGATCCACTGATGCAGATTCTACTCTGGGCACCCAGAGGCTTCCCAGACTTCAGCCGAAGCTAGGGAACCTGAGCTCCTCTCTCTAGGGACCAGGGGAGCAAAGGCCCTTGCACAACCCGGTCTCACAGCTCAAACTCCCTAAGCTTCAGGGCCGGACGGAGAGGATCCAAAAAGGTGCCAGGTGCGGCTGGCTGGGGCAGCGGGCAGCGGGCAGAGGCCCCGAGCCGTTTTCGTCTCTGGCTCCGGAATTCCCAGTTCAGGGTTTTTGCTCTGCGCCCGCCAGGGCCAAGCTGTAGCGTCAGAACCAAGCTGTAGCCGACAGGCGACACGCTTTTGCAGCCGCGCCTGAGGGTTAATCAGTGTGGAGCCGCTGGGGAACTGAAGCCGCTGGCTGCCGCTGACCTCTGACCTTGGGCAATTCTGCATCGGCTAGGTGGGTCCCACAACGCTCAAGATCCACGCCCGTCCCCCAAATAAAAATGGTGCATTTTGCACGTACCCTCTGCCCACTGTCTTTGCTCTCGTCTGGCACTATCAGTCACTGGGGCTCCCTGGTCCTCTTCCTCTTCTCAAGGGGCAGTTAGGAATGCAAGTCTAAAAAGTCTCCAGGCTGGGCCCTTTACTAGTAATTCTGTGGCCCCAGCTGATATGGGGAGAACGTGTTGGGGGAGAAATCAAACCAAGACCTTTTGGAGGCTCCTATATCCTAGCAAACCCCAGCTTCAGGGGCTCTAGGGACTGATTCCAAATTTTCTAATCCCTTCTTCGGGAGATGACTTGTTTGCTTGTTAAGTGGCATCAGAATTTGAACCAAAGGAGATGTTTATTGTGTGGTTCCTTATACAGGCTGGGTCCTAGAATTCCAGGAGAGCTTCTTAAAGTTCCCATTGCCTGCATTAGACCCACCTCTGTACCATGTATTTGCATGCCTATGGGTTTATAATGCACAAAGGACTGCAGGACTTAGGGTAAAAGTGACCCAGACCTTTTACAAGTTGGGCTGGGGGCAATGGACAGAGGTCTCCAGGGAACCTCACACCCTTTGCCTCAGAAGAAAAAAGTAAATTCTATTATTGCCAGCCAACCAGGACTTTTCCGTGCCAGACATCCTGCCATGAGGAAATTTCAGAGCGAGGACGCCCAGCATGCTGCCCTTCTGTAGGAATGCAAAGTTGGGCCTCCTTTCTTTCCTGATTTGTGCTGGAAGGAGCTTATAACCTTTGGGGAAGGATGCCTTTTGGTTAGAAACAATTGAAAATAAATAAAACCTTCTGGGAAAAGGTGAGTCTACCCCCTACCTCCCA
Organism: Otolemur garnettii; assembly: GCF_000181295.1. Taxonomy (NCBI): domain Eukaryota; kingdom Metazoa; phylum Chordata; class Mammalia; order Primates; family Galagidae; genus Otolemur; species Otolemur garnettii. Next base: position 16,626,092 of record NW_003852427.1, on the reverse strand, counting down.
GGCCTGGACCTAGAAAAAAAGGGGAAAGGGAAGGGTGAAAACTTCCAAGTTCATTGGATCTGGGTTGGGGGTTAAGGGGGAGAGAAAAAGATCTTTGCCTGTAGAGAATTAGGTACCCTTTGAGATAACAGAGCCCCACTTGGATTTGGCCTGTGGTTCAACAAGTTAAACAACCGCTTGTTCTGTGGGCTGGAGTGTCAAGGCAGGCAGACATCCTCATTGACAGAGGACTTGCTGTGTTTGTCCAGACTGAGAACTTTTCAATGACTGTTTGTCTTTCCAGGCCAAATTAAGGGTCAAGGCTGGGTGGATGGCTGCTGTTTGGCGGCTCGACAGCCTGCAGCCTTGCCTGACAAACGCAGAGGTCCTCAGGGTGGTTTTAAGAATTTAATGTGGTCAATGGTTTGGTGGCTCTAGCCACAATGTGAGTCTGATAAGAAATGGATATATATTGAGGGAAGTGTTATTTCAACCCTTCTTGACTATGAAATGGGGAGCATCTGACCCAAATGGTATAAATAATACCTTTTTCATCTAGTGAATTTTGTAATAACTTAGAAAAATCAAACAGTGATGACTCCCTAATGGATCTAAGGCTGTGGATAATATGAGACTAAATTCCATACCACCATGAATAGAACAGGATCTGAAAATCTGGAAAGGAATCCCCCAGCTTTCAGTTCTAACATTTGTAAATCAAATTTTAACCTGCCAACCTCTCAAATAACAGTGGGATTTTTCCACCAAACCTCATTAAAGTCAATTAATAAACCTGAAAAAAATAATGGGGGTTCTGATAAATTCAAATTTTATAAGTTAGGGATTTTTTGAGCACTGACCAAAAGAATGCTTAATTATACTTTCAGAGCAGGCCACCAATAAGTTTCAGATAAAAGTCTAGCTGGAAAATTATGGTTTTTTCAATATTTTTATCACCAAAGATCTATCATTTTGCAATTCCCAGCAGAGTCCTTTTCTTTAGCTTCCATATTTGAAAATGTTTAAAGACCAAAAGGCTATCCTTAGACCAACGCCTTTTTAAATTCATACATTGATGTCTAAGAATCTTGCTACATAAACATGTATGAAATTATTTAACTAATAACGGTCACTGTTTTCTTCCCATACAGGCTCAAAGTCAGAAAATGAGATACAAGACTTCCTTAGTGATGAGGAAACGATTACGGCTTTACAGAAATACTCTGAAAGAGCCAAGTAAGTTAAAATCCTCTTCTGATTTCCTGAAGGGTTTTTTTTTTTTTTAAAGTAGAAAGTTTTGTTTTATCTTTTGGTGATGTTGGGTTGTGATTTTGGGAGTGTTTCTTGGGTTCAAATGAAACTTAGAACAACACCTTGGTGTTCGATACATTTGCACACAAATCAATGACACAACATCCCACTCCCACCGGCAGCCAGCTAATCCCGCTCAATGCCTACTCATCTGGATGTTCTAGAATTAATATTTGACGACTCTCTCATTGAAACAACCACCCCTGACCTTCTGCAATTCCACTGTCACATTATTCTATGACATATTCATCTTGAATTCATTTCCAGACGATTTGATTGGAATGAGGTTTGACATGTATTGGCTTCCATGAAAGAAGCAGACTTTGATCTTGGTGATGGGGTTTACATGATATACATCATCTTTACCAGGGACACCAGCCTTCTGCAATGTGGCAGCAACGACATTCCCACAATGTGGTGTCTGAACAGGGAGTGACTGACAGCCGCTCTGTCAGGAATACCTTCATTGTGGAGAATTTAATTTAATATTCCATTTAGAATAAGCATATGATTTAGGGTTGGGTGTTTTCCCTTCCAGGCATCTCATTTTTCTCAGTTCAACTATACCACTAGTGATGGTTGCCCCCAAAGAGGTTCCCTTGTTGGTAGACAGAGTAACCTTCTTTATAAAAGTTGAATGGACAACTCAGAAATGGTTCTTTTCTTTTACTTGGGGCATGATTTGATGGCAGAAGTCTCAAGAGAGATGTGGTGATTATGTAAATGTGGTTGTTTCGATCTCTTAACCCTATTTTGGAAGATCCTTTAGCAATGTTTCCTAATCTTTTGTCAAAGGACATTTTGCAGAATTCTTGCTTGAAAGTTGAATTCTTTCCAAGCGTGCTTTCTTCCATACTTAGTTTCATTAATGATGGTTAAAGCCCAGATTTCCATAGCAGAGGAGAGTATCCTCCTTTAATTCCCAAATCCTGATAGTTCTCTTCTCCTTTGCACAATTTGGGCTTAAGTATGGGCGGGATGCTGGAGCTTAAGTTATCCTTTTCTATAAGATGAGAGACAACATCCTACTGCAGAAATCCTGAAGTCTGCCTGTGAACAGCCTCTAAAGAGATCTGCCTCTTGTTTAGAGTGTCAACCTGGCCAGAAACAGGGAAGAAAGAACTGAACAAGTGACCACAGAAATAGATGCAGAAGATTCATATGAAAAGCTTGTGCTTAACCAACCTCAGTAGAGTGGTCCTCAGCTCCTGGACCCTACTTTGGGTATAACCTTCAACACATCATCATTATTTTGCATTGCTTAAAAGATCAAAATGGAGAAATAGCCTAGATATTGATGTGAAATCACCTCCATTTTTTTCTTTTCAAGGGAGAGAGGTCAGACATTTGAACCGGTGATGTGAAAAGCTCTGGCAGATGGTAGGACCACCAAATATCCTATTCCTAGAAAGTCAGACCAGAAAAACCATTTTCCTATGTCCTTGCATCAGTCAGGCTGGGGCAAGTAAAAGTGCTTAGGACATGATACTGGGCGCTCCTTTGCAGAGGCTTTGGAGATTGAGGGATGTTTGGGTTCTGGTGTTTGAATCTGTTCCAAATAGCCTCTCACAATAGCAAGCTTCCAGCACTTCTTTTTGACATCTGCTAAAGACCTCTGGGCTGTACAATATTCTTTTTCTCTGACAATAAAGCAGGAATGTGGGCTTAACAATACTACAGCCCTGTGCATGTTAGAAATAGAATGCTTTAGCCATGAGTTTCTGGTGTTGAAGGGAAGGGTAGTAAAGTAAGTTTCTGAAAAAAAAAAATCTGAGGATCTCTGAAGGGGTCACCATTCCTTCGACTGCCCATATGATAAACTCTGAAACTTGGGCTTCTTTCTTTCTGGGCTCTCAAAGACCCAAAGGGATCCCTCTAGGCTAAAATATCCCTCTAAAACATTGGTGCCACACCACCTGTCATCTCTGGTTAATTGCATACTGCTTTGGTGCTTATTTAAGAGATACAGCTTCGGTATCCTTTAGGTAATTGCCCTAAGTTCTTTATCTGTAAATATTAGTGATACAAAGAAGTTTTTTTCTCATTATTGCTGTCTCTGGGGAAATATGCTTCTCAGAGAATGTCTGGTCACATTGCTGTGTTTAGCCAACCAAGATACAGACCATATGGCTCCAAGGAACTTGCAAGGATCAGGCAACCTCAGTGACCTGCTGGTTGCTTGACCCCTGGCTACTCAAGCAAGAAGCATCTACCCAGGATGGGTCCAGATGTTTTCAGCACTTCAAGGAAGGCTGCATCTGAGAAGGAGCTCCACTCGGCCAGACTACTGTCAGTGATTTTGGCTGAATCAGATGTGTCTGCCTTTTTGCTGCTAGCACAAAAAGTCATACACATGTTCAAAGCTTTTCAAAGGCAAAGTTATTAAGAAAGATTGTGTAGTGTTCTAACAGTCTTTGTGTATAAAACTTTAGCTCCTTCTCCCTGAAATCCACAGAGATAGTAGCTAGAATTCAGGCGTTCCATAAACTTGGAAGGCAAAAAATGCATCTTTATTTTCACAGCATTCGATTGCAAGGTTAGTGTTTTATATTTTTATGAATATAGGCAGAAAATATAAGATAGTTAGGAATTTGATGGGCTTGCTTGCCAAGCTTCCAAAGAGATCCACAGTCTAAAACAACTAAAGACCCCTGTCCTGTCAGTACTGTTATTCTGAGCTTGCAATGGAATTGGGGTCACAGTGCGTATATTAGGGGACTCACACATGTGCAAATTCATTTTAAAGCTAAAACAGATGATGAGTTTAACAAAGGTCCTAGACAGTTGGTTACAGATCACCCAAGTTCAAGTGGTAGAAAAAAAAATTTTAATTGCTGAACTATTGCAGAATTGACCTTTTACTTAGGCCTCAATGCCACAGAAGTTCACCAAGCTGTGGGTTGAGGAATGGTCAGTAGAAACAGCTGGACAAAGGATCCCAGAGAGGGGCACATTCTGTTTTTTGTTTTGTTGGTTTGATGTTTTTGTTTTAGTGTGTGTGTGGGGGGGCATTTTATGAGTTCAGCCCAGACTGGCCTAAGCAGCAGCATTATTTAGTAGACACCTATGAGATGGGGGACTTGAAACAATTCATTGAGATGTGGAAACACCGTGTTAGAACCAAGACCTGGCCAGTGCTTACAGGAAGAGAATATAGGGCAAGGGATCAGAGTGGAGACGCTTCTAAGGAGAAGGGTAAACTCTGTAAAATGAGCCTGAGGGGAACTGTGAAAGCCAGGCTGGAAGACAAACCCTCAATGCCTAGTTTCAAAACCACTGTGTGGAAGCCCTTAGCTGTGAGGAGGAGGTGTCTGGCTGTCACATGCTCTCTTCTCACGTTTTAAGGCAGCATCTATTGGTATAGATGCCCAAACTCCTCCTGTCAGAGGACCAGGAAGACTTGGGCTTGTCAGTGTGACAGAAATTGTTGTGCAAGTTAATCCCTACCTCAAGTGCGGCCCTGAGCGGGAAACAGCGCATCATTAAATGAAGAAACTCTCGAAGAACCTGCCAACCATTATACATAAGCTAATTATTTTCCAAAATTTAAAATTTATTTCTTGACCAGGAAATTTGTAAGAATAGTCCCTGGGGCTGGCAGTGGGTGGAGTTTAATCAGTTAGGAGTCAGAGTTCCACTTCTTACCTCTGCTAATGGGGTACAGAATATTGTACTCAATCCGTAAAACTTCTCTTAAAGAATCAAAGACTTTCTCTGTTTTGGAACTGCTTTCTGTGGCTGCCAGAAAGGCCTGAGCACTTAAGCTGGTATTTGGGGCTACACTGAGCAAGGCAGGGGTCCTGGCCAGCAGCCCTTTAAATCGCCAGACATTGCAGCTGACCCTAGCCGGTCGGTGCAGACAAAGGGCACCTCCATCCCAGTTCCCCTCCCCCACTTATGCCACACTTGACTGGGCCAGAACTGAAGTTTTTTCCAACCAACAAACCCCATGCCACCATGGTGAGGCCTGTAGCCCCGGACAGCATCTTGCTGGTGGAGGCCAGGCATCTGCAGGACTCTCAGTGTCTAGATCAGGCAACCTGCCATCCGCTCTTTACAGAGCTCTAAGATGAGAGGAGGTAGGCAAGGCTCAGCCCGCAGGCAACACGTGGCCAGAGCTGAACGTGGAAGTCATCTTTAAATCTTTTTTCCCAGAAGCTCAGTCTGACCACAGGGTAAAGACATCTGGGGGCTAAGACCTGTTCCTTCTGATTGCAAGTCCCTCTCCTTTGTTTCTTGTGCCTGCTGGCCCACACTCCATGTGATGTGTGGCAGGGAGGACAGTCTAAGGAGGGTGTGGGTTTGAGGCTAGTCTCCCCCAGGTCATCATCACCCCCTGCCCAATCCTGGTTCTGGACAGGGCCAGATATTTGGATTTTCAGGTATCTGAGAGTGCCGGGCACCAGGAACTTGTGCTGACAAGGCTAAACAGGAAGAGAGTTGAGCAGAAGACGAGGGAGGGGGAGAAGAAAGGAAGGCAAAGTGAGACGGGGATTTGCAGAAGATAGGAGACACAAAGAGGAAGAGAAGGATGAGGGGGGAAAAGAGAAATTTCAGAGAAAGTGAGAAAATAAAATTAGGCCCAAGGATCTCTAGCCTAGGCACTTCTCCCATCCTGACCACCTACTTACTACTCAGCTTCCTTCCCTGGCTCGATCCCTTCCTCCTCCTCCTCCCTACTCCTGGGAAATACTGATTCAGCAGACCCCCAGGTCCCCCCCACACACCTTGCAGCCCTTCAGCCCCGATTGGGCTGCTGAGAAAACATTATGTGGCACACAACGCCTCCTCCCCGAAGTTGTGGTGAATGGAGGCTTAACCCAGCCCGCTCACTTCCAGGAGCCGAGAAGCAAAGCGGATCCATCCAGCTTTTGGGAGGGGAGGAGGGGGCTTAGAGGGAGAAAAAAAGAAGCTGTGCCCGGGTCAGAGCGCATGAGCAGTAGAAGGGTGAGATGCTGTGGGGGGTGGGGTGAGGGAAAGAAGGAGGGGGCGAGGAGAAAGAGAGCCAGAGAACCAGAGAGAGAGACCCTGCGTGCCGCGGGACCTGTCATCGCTGACGTCGGTCTCGGCCTCAGACCAATGAGCGATTTACGCGATTGTTCCTCTCGGCGGGTCCGGACCACGGCCCCGAATCTCTCTTCACTTCCTCATGCGCCCCGCTGCTGCCTCTGTAGTGTGCGGGATTTCACGTAGGCATTAAAGACCAAGAAAGAAAGGGGGTGGGGAAGCCAAAACTCAAAACTTGGGCGGGGGGGAACTTTACAGAAGTTTGCGCGGTTGTCATTTCCCCTCCCCTCTGTCAGGTGACGGTGGCGTGAGCGGCCTGGCACAGGGAGCTCCGGGGAGCCTGGGCCGGCGTGCAGTAGGCTGCCCTCTCCCAGCCAAGTGGGACGCTGAAATTAATATATATGGCTGGGGTGCTTCAGAACCACCACCATTTTCAATACCACCACCTGCAACATCACCACTTCTATCACCTCCATTCCCGGCAGGGCACGAGGCCTGGGAGCATCCTAGGGTGTTGGCCGCCAAAGTACACTGGGGGCGAGGCCAGACCCCTTTGGAGCAGAGCCCCCAGCAACCCACAGACTCAGCCTTTCGCTTCCTATTGCCCCTTCCAAGTATCCCGTCGCCACCATTCCACTCCAGCTCATGGTGCAGCAGGGGACTCCGCGGAACAGCAAGTCGGCCCAACCGCGGCAGAAACGTTTGGCCTTGCTCTGTCCACTTGGTTCACTGATGGCGCCGTCTGGCTCCCAGTCCCACGGCTGACGGTAGAGATTGTGGTGTGGCTGGGCTGGGCCTGCCCCCCGGGGCCCAGAGAGTGCGCAGCCCATGCCACCGGTTCTCATGCATGCTATTTGTCTCGACAACAGGTAGCAGCTCTGGAAACCATGGCCCCCAGCTCGCCGCTGCTTCCAGCCCCTCGGTGTTCCCGGGCCTCCACGAGCAGCCTCCCCAGGCCTCCCCCAGCCGTCCTTTGAATGGACTCCTGCGTCTGGGGCTTCCTGGAGACATGTATGCGCGGCCAGAGCCTTTCGCGCCCGGGCCTGCAGCCCGAAGCGACACCCTGGCAGCTGCTGCAGCCCTTCATGGCTATGGGGGCATGAACCTGACCGTGAACCTCGCGGCGCCCCACGGTCCCGGCGCCTTCTTCCGCTACATGCGCCAACCCATCAAACAGGAGCTCATCTGCAAGTGGCAGGCGGCTGACGGCCCCGCGCCCTCGCGCTTCTGCTCCAAAACTTTCAGCACCATGCATGAGCTGGTTACGCATGTCACCGTGGAGCACGTCGGCGGCCCGGAGCAGGCCAACCACGTTTGCTTCTGGGAGGAGTGTCTGCGCCAGGGCAAGCCCTTCAAAGCCAAATACAAACTTGTAAATCACATCCGCGTGCACACGGGCGAGAAGCCCTTCCCCTGTCCTTTCCCGGGGTGTGGGAAGGTCTTTGCTAGATCAGAAAATCTCAAAATACACAAACGAACTCACACAGGTCAGTATTCGGCGCTGTCTGTCTCGTTGGAACCCTCTGGGGAAGCAGGGCCTTGAGTTTGGATTTTCTCAAGGCCCAACTGAGGGGCGGGGGGAGGTATTTTGTTGTTGTTTTCATGAACCACGGTCATAAAATATTAATTTTGTGCTTTTATTCTTAGAATTACAGAAGTATCTGGAGGGTGTAAGTAGGGAAAATAGGGCAAAATTTTTGCTCTGGGGGACAGGGGTGACATTCCTGAATCCCTGTGTGTGAAAACATGTGCTCTCTGTTTCTAGAGTTTGATTGTAGGGTACTTAAAAACACCACTGTCCCCCCCCCCCAAGTCTTAAAGACATAGGAACAATTGTTTACCTTCTCTTGGTCCCCTGGGGATTCTGTTGCAGCGTTTTTCTGCCATTAATCTGAAAACCTGACCCACTTGGACTGAGGGGTGATCAGGCCCTTGGTGCCTTCTTTGATTTAAAGGTGGCATTATTTTTGAGCGTTAGTAGCCTGGTATTAGGGATGTTTGGCCAACCCTCACTTTTACTTTAGCAGAGACCCAAAGGGACCCATCCACCTTAAATGTCATTTACAGAGTTGTTAAGTGAAATGGGGACATGTGTCAACCACATCTGTTAGTTGTAGTTGAGAGAAAAAAGGAAGTCCCACAGAAGAGCCTGCAAAGTTGAACTCCTCTGGCCAGAAGCATCTCTAATTAATGCTGTTGTAAGGAGAAAGTGTTCACACTCCCAGAACAGCCAGTGAAGTTACATTAATTAGTTTAGCAGCCATTGTTTGTACTCTACTCAGCCAGGGTTTTCTCCTCCCTCCCTCCAAGTTTAAGAAGTTACCACCTTCTCCTCCCCTCCCCCACTTGGGGGAGTGGGGACAAGAGAAGATGAAGGTCCAGCTTGCTGCCCCATGTCCCTTACTACTCAGTGTCTTAGCTACTCATCCTTATGCTTGCTGAACACAACAGTTGCAAAAGTCAGGGAACTCCCCCAGGCTGATGCTGCCAAATCCCGCCTTCCCCCAGACCCTCCCTTCTAGGGGAAGGTCCAGGGCTTGGACATCAGCACAAGCAGAGGCCATGCTAAGTCCACTTTGAGTCTTGGACTTTGCTTTTGAGCTTGCCTAAAGTACATTTTTTCCAAGCCCTTTACAGGGGTTTCCCACCTTCTTACATGCATAAGTGAGATCCTGATCCCGGCTAGCAGGCTTGCTACTCCAGGAGCTGGCAGCGACACCCCAAAAGTAGACACACAGTCCTGAGCTGAAGAAGGAACTCATCTAAAATGACAGGTTTTGTTTTTTTTTTAAACAAACAAACTTTTACTGCTCTTTGCCGGCCCACTGTTTGAAGTCTGTGAAGCAGAAAATGGTTAAATTCTTAGAGGATCGCCCTACAGCAGCGAGGCCAGATCAGTGCGCCCAGGCTGGCTCAGGTTTGCGTCCATTCAGGACAGAATTCTGTGCGTTCCTTCCTCTCAGTCCTGATTCATTACTGCTTGGGTTAAAACAAAACAGAACAAAACAAAAATCTTCGGAGCCTGGACTGTTCTGGTCTTTCCCTCAAGGCCCCCTCCTAAGAAATGAAAGCGTAAAGGGGGGGACCTCAACAAAATATTTCTTAAATGGCAATAGACCTCACTACAAATTATTCATGAAGACAGTTCTAGATTCAACAGGAAAATAATTGCCTTTTCAAATATTAATGGCGTTTCTTTCCTGAAGTCGCGGAGGCGGCGAACAGGAGCAGATTTCTCAGGAATTGAGATTCCCCCAGATTTGAATCCCAGGCCTGGCTTTGGAAGCGACTGTTCCGGCAGAAAGGTTACACTTTGTGGCGGTCACAGGGATCCCGGAACAATGGTGCCGCAGCGAGGGTGGTGCGAACCCCCTACCCCCTGCCGTCTGCTGCCCCTCCCAAGACCCCTCGGCCAGGAGCTCGCCCCAACTTCCCTAGAGGCCGATAGAAACAGGCTGGTATCTGAGGTAGAGAAGCGACGGCGCCGAGGCGAAGTCGCCAAGACTAAGTCGCCGAGACAACCAGACCCAGCCACAAGTGCGAGAAAATGGCGCTTCCGAACTTTGTCAGGCTGGCCCGGCGCGGGGTCGGAGAGGAGACATTCCCAGGCTACCTAGCCGCGTGATAAGGTTCTGGACCCTTCCCAGGCTGCTCCAGGGGGCTGCCAGAGTCCAGTCCAGCTCTGCTCTCCGCACTCATCCACCCACCCAGTGCGCGGCGCTGAGAGCCTTGGGGAGGAGGAAGGACCGGAGGCAGCGTGTTGGCGACCCGGGTGGTGGCGGCAGTGTGTGTGTGTGTGTGCAGGGGGGTGGGGGGATGTCAAGCCGGGAAACCTGAGCGCCTCCTGCAGCTCTGGAGGGAGGGTGGGGGGTTGGCCTCACCTGGCTTCCCAGGGGCCTGCAAACTTCCAGGCTGCCGTGTCACCTCAGTGTCCTGTTTTTTTCTCCTGTGCGCTTCCTCTGAGCGAAAGCACCTTTTCTGTTTTGCGTTAATGTCCAACGAGGTGCTCAAGCGATGGGATAATAATGTGTCTTGGGAATTATTTCCAGGGAGAAGGGGGAACCAACCTCAAATTCCATTCTTCCTCTGTTTTCTGAGACAAACAAACAAAAAAATCTTTTCTTTGTAGACCTAGAACTGCATGATTTTTCTTTGCTTTTTCTTTTTCTTTCTTTTATTTATTTACTTTTTGGAGAATGATTTATAGAAAGAAGAGGAAGGGAGGAAGGAAAGTTTTTGTTTTGTAGGTGCCGGCAGGGATGGGGGTGGGAAGGAGGGGCAGAAAGGAGCATTGATATATTCTGCACGTTGCTCACTCGTTTTCATGAAGCGGCGCCTGTGCACTCGAAATGGCAGATGCCAGCACCTTACAGAGGGCCCAGTGTACTAGCAATATCCCTGCAAGATGAGAACCGAGTGAGCCGGTTGCGGCGGAGCTCGGGGCTCACAAGCCGCAGCCTGCGGAGAAGCGAGCGGCGCGCAAACCTCAGCCTGGGCCTCTGCAGGGCACGGGAAAGGGCTTTGTTCAAACTGCCCCAACGCGCCTGTCTCTTCTGGAAGCCGCGGGAGAAGCAACCACAAAGGCAACCGTCCTCTAGCCTTGCAGCTCTTCCTCTTTAGTCAGACGCTGGCTATTTAGCCGTCTCCTTAACTCGAAGCGCCGCCGGACGGCAGCCATTTGTTCAAAGCGCCCAGACACCTTGTTTTCCCCCTTCCGCAGCATTTGTAGCTCTGGCAGGAAATTGGGCTTCCGGGTTTTCGGGGTCCTTTCCTTCCCCGCAAGCCGGCGAATCCATAGGCAGAGAGCTGCCGGATTGGGGTTCGGTCTGGCTGGTGTTTTCACCCTAACGCGCGCTCGCGCCTTCCCTCGGCTTTACAGGGCATCGCAGCCACGGGTCGAATTCTCCGCAGGCCTACGCCGGCCTCCCGCTTGCCCTCCGGCCTGGAGAGCAGGACCTGGCCGGACCACAGCTGCTGGTCTCTTCCCAAAGCCGCGGCGCTCTAGGGCGCGATTGCGGTAGAGACCTCGGATCTCGCTCGGCCTGGGCGGACCCTGCCGCGCCAACCCGGCTTCGGCATGTGAAGCCGGACAGCTGGGCGAGGGTGGCCAGGGGAGACCGGACGACCTGGCAAGTCATTTCGGCCTGGGAGGGCCAGCTGCCCACTGCTGGTCTCCGGGAGGCCGCTGGAGCAGTGTAATAAAATATTATTGCCTGCGCGCTTATCTGGTGGGATCCCGGACGGTTTAGGCAAGATTTGAAGAATGCTGCTAAATGTTTGCCCTCAGGGGGTAGTAAAGAAGGGGGAGGAGGCTCCATTTCCTGTAAAAATCGCCTCTGGAGTGAATCATTGCTCAGAATACCTTTCCCTGCAGCACGTAATGCACATTATGCACACGCCAAGTGCATCGGCTGTGCAGCCTTAAATTATTTCACTGCCTTGGCGTTTGCACAAAACCAGCTTTGGGAAACAATTTGGGCCAGGACCGAGTGAGGATTGGGGGGACCGCTGGGCAGCAGTGGGGGACAGAGAGGTTTGGCTGAAGGAGTAACTTTAAATCCAGCAAAAGTGAGCTCCTCTGTTAACTCTGTTCTCAGGACAGAGGTGCTTCTGGCTCCGAGTGGAGAAAATTTGGAGGAAAAAACCCGAATGGATCAGGATTTTCGAGGATGGAAACTCGACTAAGATGGAGTCAAGGTGGCTCCTCCTCCGTACCCTCCCCCTAAGCCTAGGCGGGAGAAGGGGAGGGGTAGAAGCGTGCAGGAGAGGGCGCCCCGGGCGCGCTCTGCGCTGAGAAGGGGGTGCTCTACCCATGGTGCCAAGATATCTGAACATCTTTTGTGGTTCTTTTTCAGAAAATGCGAGAGGAATGGGGGAGGGTGGCGAGAGCGAGCGGGGGACAAGGTCCACCCGCACTAATGTCTCTATGTTGCCTCCGCCAGGCGAGAAGCCCTTCAGATGCGAGTTCGAGGGCTGTGAGCGGCGCTTCGCCAACAGCAGCGACCGCAAGAAGCATTCGCACGTGCACACAAGCGACAAGCCATACACGTGCAAGGTGCGCGGCTGCGACAAGTGTTACACGCACCCTAGCTCGCTGCGCAAGCACATGAAGGTGCACGGGCGGTCTCCGCCGCCGCCCAGCTCTGGCTACGATTCGGCTACACCGTCTGCTCTCGTGTCGCCCTCTTCAGACTGCGGTCACGAGCCCCTGGTGGCCTCCTCGGCGGCGGTGGCGGCTCGTGGCGCCGACCTAAGCGAATGGTACGTGTGTCAGGGCTTGGCCTCGTGGTGGCTGTCCCCGCTGCGCTCCCCAGCCCTGCGCCGCCGCCGCCTCCGATACTAGAGCTGCTTCTGTGGTTACTGCTTCGGTTACTCTGCGAGTCTAGGTCGGGTGACCGAGGCTTGAAGAGGGAGAGGGCGAGAAAAGAAGGAAGGTAGGCAAAAAGGAAGGAAAGCCTGCCACGGCTGATAGCTGTTAGAGCAGGTCGAGTAGACTGCTACATTGTTCATCATAACGCAGACATATGGTCTCCTTATTTATTCTACAGCCACACCCAGGACCACCACCCACACACAGGCCCTCAGGACTAGGTAGCGTAAAACCAGTGTTAGGGGTGAAGAGAGACAAGAAGATAAGACTGAAAAACACACAAAGGAATTAATGTGTAGTCCTGACAACTGCAGATGGCAAATGTAAAACCGCAAAGTCCTGGCGTGGTTCACAGACCGGGAATGTTTTCTTGAGGACTGGGCCTCTCTTATTCCCAGGTCCCAGACCAAGCTTCCCACCCTTGCCTCTTCCTCCTCCCGCATCTATATGAACTTCGGAATTTCATATCTGGGAAAGTGGCAGGAGAAATTCCAGAGCCGTTTTCTTGCCTACCATCTCTTTCCTTTTCTGCCTCTCTGTGCTTTCCTCGCCAGCTATCCGTGGAAACACAAATATAGCAGTCCTAAATTTTCCAGCCACATCTATAAAGGAAATACGAGGGAGATGTCACTCCATTCCCTGGGGGGTAACATTCCCTGGCCTGATGGACCAGAGTGCAGATCCGTCTATCTGCCTGTCTGTCTATAGACTTGATATACCCTATGTGCTTGGTGTGGGAAGTGGGTCCAAACAACAGGAAGCACAGACAAAAGAAAGCTAGATAGGCTTTCGGGATTCAATCCTGTAACGCCTTTCGGGGCCTCTTTCCCCGCCCCAACCCCTACGAAGGCGCTGGCGGTGAAAAGTTGTGGGTGCTTTGGGCTTGGGGTGTGGAGCGAGCAGATGACGTCACTGAATCGAGGCCTCCTCGGCGGAGGGACCCGACCTAAGTGACAATATCTTAGTAAATCACATCATTTCGGTGACAGTCTTTGTCAAAAATTGCACACTGTTGGCCTTATCTTAAAAAGGGGTGGAGTAATGAGAGATGGTCTGCAATAATAAATATGGTAAAGGCAAACACACAGTGGGTTTAGATTGAATGAGCACTTGATATGCTGGTTTGAAGGCCTTTGGAAAAAAGAACCAGATGTTGCCATGGGGCTGGGAGGAAGTCTTTTTCAATTGTTGCCAACCAAGAAAAAATCAGGGCCTGTTTCTCCCCCCCCCCCCCGCCGGGAGAATGGAGCAGCCCCGAAATTCTAGCGAAGATATCAAGAAGAAAAGAAAAAATAAATAAAGCTTTGGTAGACCCATTCCAGTTTCCTAAGAATTTGTGTTTTGGGGGGAATGTTTCCCTTTGGGAATCTCCTAAGGAGCTCACTTTTTAAAAGCTGATCCCCACAAACAAGCCCCTACCACTTCACTGAACTTTCTTCTGCTCTTTCCTCTTTTGACACTTTTAGATGGTTCTCACTCCTGCCCCAAAGCCCCCACAACTTCTATCGATTTTAAGCATTATTCTAACTTGAATGGGACTGTGGTTCCCAAATAAAAACTGCAATCTTCCAACTACATCCTTAGTGAATCCAACTTTGGGGAAGAGGGACTGCAGGTCTCATCGCGGCTCCTCTCCACATGCACTACAATAGGGCCCAGAGGCTGACTGGCCCAGCGCCGCCAGTCGGCAACAAACAACTCTTTTCCATTGTGAAACACCAGCCCCACCGCCAAAGTGCAGAGGGCATCTGCTGAACTTGCTTCTTCTGCCCAAGTTACTTCTGCTAATGTTTAAAAAGTTCCATGGCCCTAAGGAGGAGTGATTTTTTTTCTATTTCCATGCACCCCCTCTTTTGCTTTCTACCCCAACCCAAAATAACGAAATAAAATAAAAATGTTTGGTCTGCCACTAATCGCCTTTAATTTTTCATTTGCTTGTTACAGATGTCCACCGCGTTGCTGGAAAGGTAATCTCGCTCCGCGCAGCTGAGCGCCCGCATCTCGCGCCTGCGACATCAAAGGGCCCGCGCACAAAGCAGTGTTTCTTCGCCACGGTGCATCTTCATGGTAAGTTAGGATTTCTATGGCAATGGGCAAGTCGCACTGAAATCCTGAAAGGCCGAGCCTGGAGCCCGTCCAGGCTTTTCATTAAGGACATAATATTTACGTCTAACAGGCCTTTTTTCTGTGTATACAAGTATATATTTTTGTTTGACGCGGACTAAATCATTTTCATTTAATTTCCGGTAAACAAAACCCACGCGAATGGGCACTTGTTCCCGATCATAATAAAAATGGATAATAATGTGAGGGAAGAAAAGGGCCGCTTGAATCGCAGCTCAGCCCCCTTTGTTTCTGCTTTCTGCGGTGATCAGAGGGCGCATTTGGGTTTGATGGCGAGTTTCTAAAGGCAAGGAAATGGTTTGTAAAAGGGGAAAGAAAAGGAGAAAGGTCTAATCAAGCTCGGGTTGTTCAAAGAGTTGGGTTTTGGGGTTGAAAGTGTGAGTTTGACGGTGCAGCAGCATGCCGCGTTAGGCTCGCCATGGAAATGCGCGCGGGGAGCGGCCGCTTCAAAGGCGGCACACTTCACTGCAGACACTCTATTAAGATACATTTGCGCTGACCTTTGCTTTCACGCCATTTAATACTGTCACTGTGCTCTCCAGTATATACTTCCTCCCTAGGACCTGCCTTGCCCGCATTTAGGGGTTCACTCTGCGCCCTGATGGGGGAGGTTTTGACACAGGAGACGATTTCAGGAAAGGGAGGAGCTGGACTCCGTGCATCTTGAAGCGTCCCAAAGAAGCTCCAGGGTCTGGAGTAAATGGTTTTAGGGCAACCTCAAAGCTTAACAAATGAGCATCCCCACATTGGTTTTGTGCAAATTGCCTTTTCGAATCTTGAGCCGGACATAGGTGTGAACTTGACAGAGACTTGAGGGGAAGGGGGCCATCCTGGGGAAGTCAAGACTATTCCCTTGAGACATTTCCACTCTGGCTCCCAGAATCACCCTTCTGACTATCCATTCCAGAAGTTTCTTGGAGACCCCAAACTTTTTTCTCCCCAGGGCAAGGTACCCTCAGGCCTGGACTTGTCCTGGCACAAAATCAAGAGCCCAAGGCCAAGGGGATGGAGGGAAGATGGCAAGAAAGTTAGAAGTCCATGTTCCCTTAATTGTCTTGTTGTTTATTTTATCCAAGTACCCCAGTGAATAGGGGAAAAATAAACACGCTGGAAAAAAAATCAAACAGTGGAGTCTTCTTTAGTGCCAGTCCTTGTGGCTGAATAAAAAGGATGGTCCGCTTTCTATTGAGCTGAGAAATCTTTGAAGTGGGAGTTATTATCTGAGACATTCTTGCTTGTCGTCCTAACAACGCTGATGAAATGTAAAAGGTTCTTTGTCAACGATTTGTTCTCCTCTCTGTCAAACTCCCTCTGCCCCGTTAGTTTCAAACCGTTTCTAAAGAGATAAAATCAAACTTCTTTAAAAAAAGATACCCATACACTGCACCAATACATAACTTTAGGGCTAAGTCGTGCTAAGGGAAAAAAACAAAAGCACTGCCTAGACATCAGGGTCAGGGCCTGAACTGAAGTGTGCAGATGTTGGGGGCCTTTGGCACAAACTCTGGAACATAGGGTACAAAGACAGTGCAAGCAGAATGCACGTACCCTAACCCTGTAATTGTGTGGCTGCTTCTTCTGCTCTGGCCTGCGTTCACTTGGCCCAAGTTAGGTCATCTAGATGAGCTTCCTTTGGAGACTCCTTGGAATCCCAATATTTTTCCCTGGGATCATTGGAAATAAAGGCTGCAGCCAAGTGATTGTTAATATTTCCTGCTCCTTCAAAGCCACTTCTGCTAAAAATAGGGCCATTGTGTGTTTCTTCCCACTAGCAGCAATCAGCAAGGCTTTTCTGCCATTAATAGGGAAGAGAGTGGCTTGCAGGAGAGAGACATTTTAATAATTTCCTGTTTTCTTCAGCCTCTTGGCAACTGGAGTCCAGAAAGTTTGGTCTACAACATAGTGACCCAAAATGCATGCAAATGCTCATCCTCCCCCCCACCCCCACACGTGGAGTTCTTCATTTTATATTGTGCCTAGGAAAGAAACTTTTGCCCTGTTCAGGTTTCACCAAACCTCCTGTTGTGGTTTTAAAGGTGGTTTAAATAAAA
This sequence comes from Otolemur garnettii, assembly GCF_000181295.1. Lineage (NCBI taxonomy): Eukaryota > Metazoa > Chordata > Mammalia > Primates > Galagidae > Otolemur > Otolemur garnettii. The sequence continues at coordinate 16,609,250 of NW_003852427.1, read as the reverse complement.
AAGGATGTGCTGATACCCCCACCCTGTGTGTGCTAAATAAATGATTTGTAAAGAAGTTCTCCAAGCTGTAACCCATGCTGTTATTAGAGTTGCTGCAAAATGTTGTCTCTTATATTGATTTTATTTGTTTACTGGAGGTCTCCATATGTTTGTTTATATTGCTAATTTATGGGAAATGTAATGATTGCAATGAATGTGAATTATACAGATAGGCAAATGTTTTGTAATCATAATTCACCCACAGCAGAAATGCCTGAATGAAACCTTAGACTATGTGGTACCCTCTCTAATCACGCTGTTTGTGATTTATCACGTGTTCCCTTAGCATCAGTTAAATTATGAACTAATAACCTGAAAGAAAAAAAAAAACAGTTGTTATGTATTTGACTGAAAGTGATTGTTGAATGACAAACAAAGTTGAAATCCCAGCTTACTCTTGTTGTAAATATGTAAATGTAAATGAAATTAAATCTGTGATTCTTCTTCCCTCCAAAAGCCTTTATGTACATGGAGCTTCAATTTGCTATATTCTCTGGAAATAAATGACGTGATGATTCCCTTCCTCTTTTGAATCTGAGTGTCCTGTTACTGCTTCTTCATCCTGGGAGAGACAGGGGCCTCCAGCAGCCTCCATTCCTCTCCTCAGTCTTTCCTCACTACTTCACAGAAACATCTCTGGGGCCTAGTCCTGAGGGACAACAAAATGGAAGGACCCACCCAAGAGATCTCCCTCTTCCCAATTTCACTCTGAAGACAGTGACTTCATCAACCGATGTACATTACAGTAGGAAGAAAATGAAAGGAACGTTCTTAGTCTCCACCAGGAAAGTCTGTTTTCTTTTCTCTTGTCTGTCTCCCGGCATGACACACCCTTTCACAAACCACTTCTGAATCCCCACAGAAAATCCGGGTAGCTGGCAGGAATCAAAATAAAGAAAGGAAAAGGGTGGGTGGGCTTTAAGCCCTGGCTAAACTCTTACAGAGTGTCTAGCACAGTTGCCTGCGGGGATCGTTCTAGCTGCATCCTGGATCCCTCCAGGACGATAGGCCATTAGGCCTCCAGGCTCCAAAAAGCCCCAGGCTTAGAATGCAAGCCTCTGGCCTCCGTGATTTCCCACCCCCCACCCGATTGGGATCATTTGTGGGTTTTAACTTATGATGCGTGGGTGCTGTACTCCAAATTTATTTCAAATGTCTCAGAATCACCTGAATCACCCAAGCCAACTTTCCGATTCCACTGTGGTCATCAGACTTAAAAAAGCGATCTCTTTCCCTCCCATCCCAGCATACTGAGCAGCTGCTGTATCAGAAAGCAATTCCCGGGCGGGGTCCCTTTTCCATTCCTGAGAAGTTGGTTCCAGTAGGACTGGAGCGAGACCCAACTGGAAGACAGTGGCTCCAGGGGTGAGAATGCCAGGACTCTTTAGGGAACACCTTGGAAACCCAGCTCGCGGGGCAAGAACTGGAGTCCTGGAGAAAATATTGAGGAAAGGACTAGAGCGCTCTAAGGTGCGAGGGTGACCAGAGGGTGTGAAAAAGGAGGTGACTGGAGGAAACCAAGATCGGTCCGAGTCGATGAGAGGTCCCCGATCTTAGCACTGAAATTAGCGCCCCCTCCCGTTCCTTTTGCAGAAGGGTCCCCTACTCCAGCTCAAGGACAGGTTACAGGGGCCTTTCCTGTGACTACATCTCCTTGACCCGGCTCCTCTGAGACAGAGCTCTCATTAAAGCCTTTTCACCTACAGAAGTGCTCTAGTGAGGAGCAAATGGAGATTAGGAATGCACTCAGCACTCCCACTCAGAACTCTGCCGGAGGCCTGGGACCCTGCGACCCTGCTCACCCCGGCCGCCCCTAGTCCTTAGCGCTTCCTCCTAGCGGCCCCCCAAAGCGGTTAGGGCACCGGGAGTCGGCCCCACCATTCCAGAGAATAGCAAGAGGCCGGGAGGGCGTAGCCTACTAATGATTCCCCACCTGCTCTCTTCTTCATTAGTCTGAATTAAAGCATCAGGTAAAAACTACAGGTGTGGTGGAAAGCCCTTAGTTGGGAGGACCTGTCCTGCTTGGCTTTCCACTGTGACTGTGGATAAGAGAAGGAACATCCTTGCAGTTCAGTTTCCTCATCTGTAAAATAAAATTAAAATGAACCTTCTTGTTCTGAGCGTTAACTAAGATAACTTCTTAAACATTTAGGGCTTACTTGTTAAATGATCGTTGCTGTTACTATTACATCACTCCAGATCGAATCCATGACTATCTCGGGTTCCTCCTAGCAAATGCCAACCCTTAGGGGCTCCAAGTTGTCATGAAGGAGGCAGAACCTGCCTCCTTCAGAGAGCCAGGGAGCCAGGAAGCTGGGAAGATATGTGAGCTTCCTGATGCCACGTGAGTTTTTATTTTGTGAGAGTTAGGGATCCTGCTGCACCCAGACATTGAGGCAGAAGCACACATTTCTTAAAGGCCCAAGAAAAAAATAGAGGAAATCAAATTTATTTCAGTGGGGAACGAAGGTGAAGAAACCAAACCCTTTAATGTCACCCCCAGGACGTCTTAAGACTCTGGCACTGAGTAAACTTTATGTAGATTTGCTTTTATCACAAATCTTTGCAGTTTGTTATAAGCTTTTTGTTAGGATTTTCAAGATTCAAGTGCTGAGGGCAAGAAAATCCAAATGGGGAGTGAGTGTAGGCAACTGGAAGGTCTAGGACAGGGCCTTTCGACAAAAGTCACACAAAAGAACATTCTTCCAAGGAAGGCATCAAGAACTTTTGCACAGTCATGTATTTCTATTACTAAATCTTCATCCTGGGAAAATTAATAACAACTTTGTTAACAAGTGACCAGTGATTCCACAGTAACTCCCTCCTGCTAGTCACCAATTTCCTGTCTGGGCATCCGGACATCTTTGCCTTTTCACCCAACTATCTCCAAGGAGGAAACTGAGCAGGCATTTTCTAGGAATACTGTCAAGCTCAGATCCCAAAGTCATTTAGGGAAAAGGGAGATTCAGGGAGATCTTGGGTTCTGCCCCTGAATTATTCAGTGGCCTCGAGAACTTACAAAGACAAGAGGGAAAAAAAACGCCTTAGGGTACAAGTACATCTAATGTAAATATGACCAGGAAGATGCACTTTGAAACTTGTCTGGTTTTTTTTTTTTTTTTGGCTTTTAGATTCAGTGCAGACTCTACATGAGCCAAAATACAGGGCAATCAATTTGAAACAAGGGGAACAGTGCTGTGCATTGTTCTGGACTTCACAATAGATGAACAGCCTTCAGAAATGTCTGCAGAGGAAATAAGCCAGAATTAGGCAATTATCTATGATTATAGATGTGCCATGTAGTTGCAGAATAATTGCAAAAAGAAGAAAATAGAATCCACCATCATCCTCAGGTGATTTATGTAGAATTTTAGAAGAATGATACAGTTTTCTCTTTTGGGGTGACTGCAGACTGGTGTATGCAAGATCAGATTAGCCAGATGAGGAGGATGTTTTTGCCAAAACTCGAAGGAAACTGCAGACAGGTCAAGGTCTTTGGTTTCTGCCACTATAAGGTCTTGCTCAGGGTTTAACAGAGGCCTCTAGCTTTGCTCTCATCCGTGTATTCGTTACGTACCTTAAAGTATACACCCAAAGTCATGGTGAAAAGGGTTTTGCCTGTAATGTTCATATTTCTAAGCCATGAAAAATAGGCATATGCCCACCAAATGTTTGCTTATTTATTTCCTCTGAGAGAAGGGAAGAGGAGAATTGCCAGATGCATATTAAGAGATTCGTAATCACACTGCAGCCACTTTCACCTGAGAAAAGTTAAGTGTTTCAAACCTACCATAAAATTTTCCGCCACTGCTTTTAGTGAATAAGGAATTCGTAGTGAATGCTTTCTATTGTCCAAAAAACCTGTCCAACTTTTTTTTAATGCAACAAAAAAACTGTTGTAGAGAAACAGCCTGCTTTAAGTGTGAAATATCATTTCATTGTAAAAAGTAAAAAAAAAATAATAATAAGGAGTGGTAATCCAACTTCCGGAAACTGTTCTGAATTATTTCACCAGACCCTTTTAAAAGGGGATTAGCAGGGCTTTGGGAGCAAAATCCTTCTGTTTTATTCAATCGCTGATTTTATGTTATAATTACTAGCTGTAAAGACTCTGGAATTAGTGTGCAGGCGCCGTTAGGACCCGATGCAGGTGCTATTCTAATGGTTCAGCTTTTTAATTAAGAAGAGAGGTAAGAAAATCGAATCATAAAAACACTTTTGTGAGCGCTGAGAACATTGCAGGACTACATGAATAAAGCCTTTATACCTTCCCCTGACAGGTCAGCTACTGAGTGGCTGACTTACAACCTTTTCAGGGCCAGACAATAGTTAACAGCCTTCTCACCTTATCCCCACAGAACCTTTTCTTCCAGGACAGATCTTAGGGAAATTGCCTTAAGTAGCCTGACTTCTACAAAATATCTTACAGTTAGAATAACACGTGCATATCCACATTGAAATGCCTGCTCTTCAGCTCCAATTACAGACCTCTGGATCCTTTCTCATGGGTGAGGAATGGAGGTGTCTGGAGGTGTCTAGGAGGCACAGAAAATGGTCAGGGAATGGAATCCTCACTGAAATAGGGATACAGGGACAGGTAGGACCACAGCCAATGTGGCTCGTCTCTCATTCTTGAGAAAACGAAACGAGAGCAGTACAAAGAAACTGAGGCAAGGGCTGCAGACTGTTCTGGGTTTTTCAAGAATAGGCTCTTCCTGAAGGAAATAAGTGTGACTGGAACATCCCATCTCATGGTCTTCAGGGAAGCAGCCCAACTCAGAGGAAATGTCTCAAGTGGTCTTAGCCTTTTAAGTTTCTTCAACTGCCCTGTAACCCAAAGTATTCTTCACAAGTGAAACCGCTGGTTGCCAGGAACACTTCAAGACAAGTTCCCCAGACCTCCCATCATAGTTAAGCTGGAGCCACCCCAGAAACTCCGAGACCCACTAAGGTCATGGGGCCCCCACTATTCTCTATCTCAGGGTTTGCCAAAGTGGGAATTACAGATCTGGATTTTCAGAGAATTCCCCACTGTGTCTTCCACAGGTTCCACTAAAACTTCTATACATGACCTTTCCTTCCCAGACCCCGATAGGGTGTCCGATTGGGGACCTGGTCAACAACCAGCAGACCAGCCTGCCCTTCCTGAGGAGGCCAGGCTGCGCCTGGGCCCAGGAGAACAATGCCAGTATTAGGATATCAGCCGCCCTCGCAATGATCACGCGTTCAACGATTTTGTTTTCACGGCTGAGGGGGCTTTTTTCCAATGTAAATCAAGCGCTTTAGTTATTAAGGCTGAACACTAATCTCCAACAACCTTGACATAATGTGGCCGGGCACGCCGGCCCACTTCGCACCTGCAGTCTGAATAGGGCTCCTTGTCAATGGGGGACACGCTTGTTGCCCTGGCTTGCAAAGGAGGGGAGTGAATAAGTCAAGCTTTGTGAATGCCCATGCGCGCTCTCCCTCTCGCCTTTGATCACGGAAAATGTCTTCTAATTTGTCCCTTTTTCATTGTAACAACGTTTTCAAGGCCCTTTCTATTTTTCCCAAACCACATTTTTATAAAGAACATAAATCGCCCCCCGAAAACAAAAGGGGCGCGCCCCGGCCAACTGGCGCTATCACGCTTCAGCATTTTGTGACTCAGGAAACATTGTTGGTTCTTGAAGCTGCCCTCTCAGCAAACACTGGGCTGGAAGGCCCCTGTCCTCCAGAGCTCCCGACTGGGGCTTTTAGGAAGAGGGTGGTGACAGGCTGCAGGACCGGGATGTAAGGGAACCTCCCTTTTTTGAGGGTGGGAGAGGTAGCTTGGGGTAGGCATCAGAAAGATGGCAGGACTAAGATACATCTAATAGGGACCTTGGGGCAGATGTGTCCCTTGGGGATATGGCACAGATTCCCTGGGCACTCCCAAACTCAGCTAGCAGTTCCGGACTTCTTGGGACATGGACATGAAGGATCCACCTTTCTTACACAAGGAAGGCGCAGGTGCTCACACCACTCTGACCACAGCAACTTTGTGCCAACACCCCTTTCCTTCCTCCCCCCCCACTCCCTCAATGGGCCAGTGGTAGTCCTGCCTTCTCCACAGGCCCTGGGAAGTTGGGGGACCATCTGGAAAGGCTTCCAGCATGCAGACTCCCTTCCCCCATATCTTCTCCAGGGAAGCCAGAGAGCATTTTAGGAACGCTCCTTCCACATAAAAATCCTACAGGAAAACAGGATTAGTGCCATCTTATCCTGGGCTGTGAAGCAACCTCCTTGCTGGATATGGCTTTTATTTGGGATAGGAATTCACTTTAAAGCGTCTCCCCAGGAACACACCGGCATTAATAACGTTGATGTCTCATTTGGTGTAATATTAATTATCAGGTTGCAAATCCATGAGAAACCTCTGCTCTCAACCCCAACCCCACTTCCAACATCAATTTAGTTCAGATTTGCAAATGTTTTGAGGAACCTCTTGCCAAGAACACGTCTTTCCTAGAATTGTAGCGTTTGTCTTTTCTCCTATAAGAGCGAATAATTTTTCTAGGATAAAGGTGGGTAAGATTTTGGTTTACTTCCTCCTGTTAGTCAGTACTTTCGTGCAGGCTAAGAGTACGAAAACTAACACAACCCACTAATACCGTTTAAAACACTTTGATGTCTTGCCAAGAAACACACTTCCTTCAAGAGAGAAGTCAACATTTGTTTTTCACATTAAATGGCGTTTAGTTGCCAGTGGAAAAAAAAATAATTCCAAGGACCACTTTTTAATTCGATAGATAACAACCGCAGGGGTCTAAAAGAAAATAACGACGATAGCTATAGACACAAATAACTAAATTACCAAAACGTTAGTATATCTCCCAGCTTCATTAATATGTAACAGACTCCCCAGTTAATCTCCAAAAGCTAGTGTTCCCCCAGTAAAATAGCACTCTGGGACGAATTGTACATGAGATCAATCACTGCTAATGCAGGAAGGTTTACTGCAGAAAAGAAAAAAAAAGCTATTTACACCTTCAAATAGAAGCTTTTCAGATTTAGGAGTGGGAGTCATACATCAACAAGAATAAATGATTATGAATTGGTAAACGCGCCCTCCAGCGATTAGCTATGCGACGCTATTTATCATTTCTCGGGTTGTGATGGTGGTGGAGGTTTTTTCTTCCTGTTCTTTGCCTTCTTTTAAAACCATCTGACTGTTAGGAAAGAAAAGCTTGACAAGCAGAGAAGAGGGGGAGAAAAACACCGCGGGAAAGTTTGTTTTTGCGTAGACCATAAGTCAGCAAAACACGGTCCTGCAGATCCACGCGGGGTCATCTACCCAGAGCTTAGTAAGAAACAATGCCGCCCTTTCATTGTTTCGTTTGTTGTGAGGGGACTGCTGACGCTTTGGCGTTGACACACCAGCAGGTATCTTTTTTGCCTTTCTCCTCCTCTCTCTTTGCTGAACTCCCTCCCCCATTACATCCCCCCCTTCTTGTGGTCAATGCGTACACGTCGTATGCTAAATATGAAACTCACTTTTAAAACTATTATTAGTATTTCTTCTTTTTCTCATTCCTCTTCCTTTTAAAGAAAGAGGGAACTTTTCTTTGTATGTGCACAGGGCGCTGCGCGTCTGCGCTGGCGCCGGTGTGCGCGTGGCAGAGTGTCTGAGCCAGATCGCGGCCCAGAGGTCCGCCCGGCCACAGTTGTCCGGGGAAACCGTGCTCCGGCTAAGGCGCCGGGTCAGGGACTCCTGGGGACCCCGCTTGCTGCTTGCAACACAAAAGCATATGCAGCCCCTAAACATTCCAAGAGAGACAAAGGCTGGAGCGAAGGACTGACTTAACCCTGTTTGAAACAACTCACAGCCCACCCCCTTGCCCATTGGAACACCGGAGTATAATGCCGGAGCTTTGAGACCAGAGTAGGGCTAGGGACCTTAGATTTAGGCCCAGGCTTCCTTCGACTAGGGAGAGATGAGGGGTGGGGGCAATTCCTGGTGGTAAAGTTGTAATCAGCTGTAATGCAATGTGGAAGGACGAACCTCGACCAGGAAAGGCGAGGAGGGATCGGTCAGAGGTCTTGTCCGGGAACTAACTTTCCCTCCCCCAACTCCTGTTTGCTCCCAGCAGTGTCCAGTTGCAGATTCATGGTGGGAGAAGGGCCCTAACTTTGCCTGAGGGAGATAGGGACGTCAGCAGCACGGCCAGTTCGCCTGCCAAATGTCTATACCTTGCAGGAGGTATAGAGCTGACGCTTACGGCAGGGACTTCGGGGACACCGGAACTCACCTGCCCACTGCTCAGGAGAAAAAGTCAGTCACCTGAGTAGCGCAATGGCCCCACCTTTCACGTTGTCCCACCTTTGGTAGTTGAAGCCCACCCTACAGGCACGTTTCAAAGGCTCCAGTGCCTCTGTTTCCACAACCTCATTTGAGGGTGTTGGGTGTTGGAACTTGGGAGGCCAGTTACTGTGTGGGCTGCTAGAACACCCAGCACTATCACGTGCTCCCGATGCAGGTAGGACTTGAGTCTAGGGCCTGTTTTTATTATTAATAGTAGTGTTTTATATTTAGGTTCAAGATCTTTAATACAGCTGGGAGGGGGCTTGTGGCTGCAAGCCTGTCACTTCAGGTAACTTCGCTAGGGGATATTTCAAGTACAGCGACACCGGACCGTGCAGATTGTCTCCAGATTGTGGGATAACTCAGGTTGTTCCCCCATAAGCAGGAAAAGAGTTCCTTTCAGGCTTGCATTATAGTTGATCTTTAAAGCTAAAATTTTTAAGGAAAAGGTTGTACCCATAAGTACAGAAGGAAGAGTCTCCCCTTCATCAAGAAAAAAGGTGTTAAGAATAGTTAGAGAGATTGAATCCATCGTGTCTAATCATGCATCCACAGTTTTAGAACTCATTATGGAGACACTACAATGTAAATTAGTATCTTGGAAGTGGGAGGAAGTATGAAATGTCCCTAGCTTACTTTTTCCTTCCTGGTTTATTATTTCTTCCCTTGTGGAAATTTTCCCCATTTTGATAACCCCTGACAGGGTGACATGCTTGAAGGATTGTTCAGACCTTACTGACATCTTAGAATAGATCTCTCTTTCACTTTTGAGAGCTGGCACTGTTCTATGCTGTAGAAAAAAGAAACAGAGAGAAGGAATGAGCTCAAAAATTTGAAAAGGTAAACATAGATTCCTCTTCTATCTCTCTGCCCAGAAGCCTTTCAGACTTTGCACCTAACACAGATTCCACAGAAGAAAAACTTATTGATAGCAAACCCTGCAAAATAAGCAAATTGCCATCATGAAGATTTAATTTTGCCATCCTAGGAAAGAATATTACTCATTTACTTTCTATTGTTCTTCAAGATTTTAGTCTTGAGTTTAAATTTTAATGCCATTATTTTCTCTTGTATAACCGCTTTTTAAAATAAAGGATTCCCTTTATGATATGTTTTCTGTAGTGAAAGTCTCTAAAGATCTATAATATTATTATTTATCTGAATTTTGTAGCTCTGAGGGCTGTATACACGATGTAATTGCTTTAACATGTTTTCATAAATTACTTTCAGAAATGTGTCATAGTAAATTACCTTTGTAATAAAATGTAAAAAATGCAAATGGCTGTTGTCTTTATTACGTTTTAAACCATTGGTTTATCTGCACTATTTCACTTGTCACTTGCACAATATGTTGGCTAAAGGGGCGGCACAGTTTGATAACAGAGAGCTGAGTCCTGTGTGTAATCTTGCAGGCACGTACAGTTTGGGTCATTTCCTCATCTCCCGCAGAAAAGACATTATCCCGCTCATATTTACATACTTTTCAATATTTGTCAAACAATCATAAATTATAAATTAATGAAATGTTCGACAGTCTTCAGAGATCAGACTAATGAAGACATTTACCTTTTTGGTGATTTTGAGTCTCATCTTTGTAAGTTTAATGATATTTTGACGTGCACGCTTTATTAGGCTTTATTAGATTTGGCCTTCACTCCCGCTGTCATTCAGATGTCTCTGCAGAAACATCACCTGCTTCAGGTACAAGAAAAACAAATAGACTTTGACCAGGGAACCTTCAAAACAGGGACTTGCAACCTTAGTTTAGAAGAACTAATGTCAAGTTGGGTTTAAAGAAAAGCTGGACATTTTTACCCTTTTACAATTTTTTCATAAGACTGCTGGTGCATATATTTCACCAGCAGGCGATAACAGGGATACTTTGACATTTGTGCAGGCTGAGATATACTGCAATTTCAAAGGGATTTGCAGTAGTACTATTAAAAATGGAGGAGAGAAGCCCTGATCTTGATTTTTGGTATTTTGTGAAATTTTCTGTGTATTATCTCTGGGCCTAAAGTTTGTCAAACCGTCTCTTGAATCCAAAGGTAGGGGGTTAATTTAGAGCTTGGCCTAAAATCAAGAAATGATCACCAACTCATTGAGTCCTGGTCAAAGAAAGGTGAAGGAAGGAAGAAAGGAAGGTTGGTTCAAAGGAAGGAAGGAAGAAAGGAACGAAGGAAGGAAGGTTGGTTTAAAGGGAGGAAGGAAGAAGAAAGAAAGAAAGAAAGAAGGAAAGAAAGAAAGAAAGAAAGAAAGAAAGAAAGAAAGAAAGAAAGAAAGAAAGAAAGAAAGGAAGGAGAGAGAGAAAGAAAGAAAAAAAAATCTTCTCCCAAATGCCAACACTCATTGGGTGCTCCATTGAATTCGGATCCTCACAGGAAACCATTTATGTGCCTGCTTAGCACAGAACTGGGAAGGGAAGATAGAGGCACCACGTGCTCAGGATGTTGATAAGTTTTCCTGGAAAAATGTTGGATCCCCGTGCTCTCATTATGATTGATGGCTACTGGGCTTTTAAATAAAATTATAGGTGATGAATTTAGTTCTATCCAGAGAGGTCAAATGATCAACCTTGACTTAAAATTCAAATAGTAAATTGCACAGAACAAATGCACATCATTGCCACCCATCCCCAGCCAGGGTAGATGTGAGCTGGGGCTTTGGTGCCATCTGACACTAAACAAAGGGCAAAGGGTCCAGGAAGTAGGAATGTCAACGTCTCTGTCATCAAGTTGGGTAATTTTATTAGCCCTCTTGCAAATCTCATCAACCCATGTTAGTACACACTACCCTGCCGGGCCACCAGACGCCTTTCTTGCCTAAGCCTTGCCCATTTGGGACATTGTGATGTTAGTGGAAGAGGGAAAGTGGTACTGGAAGGGTGAGGCCGATCTTAATTATCCTTCTTAATTATCTTTACGTGGAAGGAGTTGTCTCTCTGGTGTGTGTGTGTGTGTGTGTGTGTGTGAGAGAGAGAGAGGTGCACAGATAGAAAGAAAATTTTAGAGGTGGCTGGCGCCCAGCGGGCCCCCCCCCCCGCCTCCGTGAACCTTTATACAGGTTTGTTGTGCCCTGTCCTGCCAATGTGGCTTAGAGCAGAGGCATTAGGCACTTGCTGGGTGGAAGGCAAGAGAGGAACACCCATTCCATCTCCAATCATTAACTTAGATTTAGCCTTTGCCCTCTTTATAAAAAATACATCAGAAATAAAATGGCCAGCCACTGAAGGCCACAACCAGAACCTATAAAAATACTGGGAGCGACTTCAAAATATTTCCCAACACTGTTATTTTAATACACAATGGAGAGTTATTAAGCAGCTTCTTGGTGAAGTGAGCTTGGCTTCCGCAATCATCAAAAATTGATATGTACCGCTAGTAAAGTAATTACGTGCCATCCTGAGGATAAGTGAGCCAGCAATTGTTAATCCACTTGCACACCCATTGACTTGCAACATCAAGCCGCAAATAGCTTAATTAAGTCATACACGTGGACTATAACCATATTGCGCCATTGCATTATGCACAGTATATCTCAATTTATTGGGACAATTAATGCTAGAAACCACGTCGAGCAGGAATGCCAGCCACCCGGTGCCCAAATTCCTTTCAGCTGATACTGCTCAAGCCAAAAAGGCAGGGAGAATTAAGGGAGATGGCAGGTTGGGAATTGGAGGGGGATTTATTATGCACAAACTTTGGGGGCCTAACGGAGTTATCTGGATAGGATGGCTCAGAATCTAACATGAAGCAAGTGCTTTGGACA
>NW_003852427.1:16594892-16596854 GCF_000181295.1 Otolemur garnettii | reverse complement strand
ACGCAAACTTGTTTTGGGGAATTCCTTTCCGTTTCATGTCCATCTTCAGGGCATAGGTATTTCAGGTGACATGCGCTTGGGAGTGCTGTCACCCTGCACAGGCAGGAGCCTTAGCAGCAGCAGGCAGGGCAGTGGGTGGTGTAGGGACCGCTGGCTCCCTGAGCTGGCTGCCCTTGTCTCTAGCTTCCCTGGCAAGTGCGAAAGTCCAAGGACTCTGTATCCCCTTCTCTTGGGGACGCTGAGGTGCTACTTTGCTTCTAATTTGGGTGCCAGGCAAGGCTCCATTTTGAGTCTAAGATGGGAGATGCCCTGGAAATTGTTGTAGCAGTCAAGGTCAGCAAGATACTTACAGGAAGTCTATTATAGGTTGATACCAGGAATCGACCACCCTGCACTTCAAACATCAGAAATAAATGGGGAACTCCAAGCAGATGTAAAAGGATTTCTCGTACATGTGTCACTAAAGGCTAGTTACAGTGGACCTGCCCCTTACCTTCTGAGCTCATTTGTTATGCAACATGGAATCATTAATATGGGCAGTGGATTTCAGAGGTGTGTCTTCAGTTCCAAGCTGCTGATGTGTGGCTGTCTTGGAAGGGGCTGGGAGCAACTTGGGAGGGGGGATAGAACTCCCAGTCAGGGACTAACCCCTTTCCCTGACTCCCACCACCTCACTTAGCCCCAACAGTACACCGAAGAAGAGGTTTCTTCCTGTCATCCTCTGCAACGTATTCTAGAGCGAGACGACTGGATGCGTGAACTAGGAATGCGCAGGGTGTGCTGTCTGGATCTTCTCAGCATCTTCCTCCAGTTTCCCACTCCCCTGGGTTGATTTTACTTTCTTCCCCCAAAGTAGAAAAGTGAGCACCTTATCTTTTCCAAAATATTTTTTTTTTCAGTCAATTTTGAAGATTCCTTTCAGTGTCTGGGCGTTTTTTGAGGGATCAGGTTTATGAATATCCTGAAGTGCCTAGGGTCTTCCAGAAGGGCCTCGGGCTCTGCAGCCTATTACAGGGATAGGAGGGAGGTACCTAGACCCTGACTGGGGTAGCACAGGAAAGCAGCTCCTAAGTTTGATCTGGAAATAGTAGCATTTCTGAAGCTGTCTTACAGGCCAAGCTTGAATGCTTTCAGATCTCCAGTACCACAGGGTACAGGCATCAATCCAGGGAACAGCATGTGTTTCATCCCACCACTGCAATAATGCCTTTGTCAAAACAAACAAACAAAACAGCTGAAACATCCACTACACATCGGTAACTTCTGTGCACTTTGTGATGCATTTTTCAGTAACATTACTATTTAAAAAATAAAAACATCCATTTGAAACTGATTCTATTTTGTACCCATTTTACAGATGAGAAAACAAAGGTTCAGGTAATGGTTAAAGAACTTCATTCTGGGTCACTCAGCTGGAACATGGCAGAGCTTGCAGCACACAGCCAAATGGTCAATTGTCCTCTCTCCAAGGACTGCCCAACATGGGTGGGAAGACTGGAGCTCAGAAAATAAAATTCATTGATGGCTTCCCCTTTCTCTGGGTAGATTCTTGAAAGCCAATACCTCTCCAGTGCTAATCCTCCCTCTTTTGGATGTTTCTACCTAACTTGCCTGGATTTTTTCTGTCCACCTCCCTCCACCATTCTCCAAAACCCTAGCAATGGGATACTAAGAGAGGACGGTCTTCTGGACTCAGGCCTGGGGGTGGGGGTGGGGATCACTAAAAGTTTCTGAAACCTGCTTCTTGCCCAACTCAGTTGCTCAGCTTTAGAAACTGCAGTTACATGAGGGCGGAGTCCTTCCAGAGGCCTCCCTAAAGGTGGCAGCCAAACTCCAAGACCCAGCTAAATTCTGTCAGGAATGAGACTGAGGGGTAGCATCATAGATGGCTTCAGAAACCCTTCCCCACATCAAGAGGAAAGAGTCCAGAGGCTATGTCGAGTCTTCATTAGGACTTTCTTT
>NW_003852427.1:16584691-16594553 GCF_000181295.1 Otolemur garnettii | reverse complement strand
GAACATGCTCAAATAGGATGCTGACTAATTTCATAATTTCCACTCCAAACTTGAGGGAGCCATTATGGACACCTCAGCTGGTGTGTCTTTCACCCCAAAGAAAATTATGGAGGGGAGATGCAGATAAATTTACCCAGAATACAATGCTCTGAGGTAAAGAGTACAAGGTGGAAGGGGTGGATTTATGAAGTGCAAGGCTGAGAACTGAGCTAAATTCTGATTTTCTGTGTTTGTTGTGGGGGGGGGTAGGGTGTGAAGCCTTGGAATGAATGTATTTTTCCTTATAATAAAAAAGTCAGGTTCTGTGAGACTGTCAGAAGCTGTAGGATTTGAACCTAGAACAGGCCGGTGGCTTGCAATGAGCCCGCCTACCGCCTCCAGAGTAAGCTGCGCTCCAGGCTTTACCCGCTGGAAAGTTTAACTCTATTATCAAGGGGGAAACTGAAAAGTGACTTCTGTAATTCCCAAGATGGGGTTTCACCAGCACCTTTTGGGGTGGAAGACCAAAAGTAAAGTGGAAAAAAGAGCGGGGAAATCAATTGAGAAAGAAAGAAAGAAAGAAAAGGGGATACACGCAGGATTAAATAAACTAAGAGGCTCAGCCAGTGGAATTCTATGTGTGGGTTTTGAAACCAAGAGGATCCCTCTACCTTAGGCCATCTGGCTGTTTTAAGCTTTGCCCCATGCTGTATGATTTTAGCTGAAAATCTCTTCCGTTGCAGCTTTGCTTTTATTGAATTCATCAAAAGCAAACTTTCCCTGAGTTTTTTTTTTTTTTTTAAGAAGGCTAAAATAATACGCCGACCACTGTGACATTCTCCGCGCCCAGGCCATTTTTCATAACGCCGCGGAACCGCTTTTGTGCCTCTGAGACGACTAAACAGATGAATAACGAGCGAAGTCTCCCGAAAGTAAGCTAGCAGCTTTTCTCAGCTCGAAAAAAGTTAACCGAAATGAGAGGTGCATGTAAAATCCCACACCCAAAGATGCGGGCCGCACTTTTATTACTCGGAAGGACAACCATGTCTTTTTAAAAGCAACTAAATACCCACACCCGCGCGCGCGCGCGCACACTCACCCACACACTAGCACGTTTGTTCACACAAACCACACAAACTTTTTTAAGCCTTGTGAAAGCTGCCCAGGTGCTGTTTAGAGAATTTGGGTAAAGAAAGAAGTCAGACGTATTCGAGGCAGGTTGTAGCTAGACACGAGGAAAGTAGAAACGGGTTTTGTTTTTGTTTTTAGTGTTTTATTTTTTATTTTTTTTTAAACCGTAGCTAGTTTGAAAGTTGGTTATGGCAAGAGGAAAGACAAATCTGCAGCACTAAAAGAAGAATCAAAGTGTTAAAAGGACGTTCAAAAGGTAGTGTTGTGGCAGGTCGGTCGGGGTAAGTTCTATTTTCTTGTTTTTTTCTCTTTGGTTTTGGAACAGTGAAAATGCGCTGTGGGGAGAGTTTTCCTGTTGCTTTTAAGAGATGAGAAAGTAATTCCAAGCTTCCTCCTAGGATGACTGCCTCTGCGACTTTGTTGGGGTTTTGTGGGTGCTTTACAGGGAGGCACTTTTTCCTGGAGCCCTGTCATCGTAGTCCCAAAGGCCCGAAAACTTGGAGGGGCCAAGCTTTGGAGAGCTGCGCTGGGGTGGCCGAGGCAACAAGTCTTGGGCAGTCTCGCCCCGGGCAAGCGCCGCGCTGTGCCTCGCCGCAGCTGAGCGGGTGGCTCGCCTGACTCTCAGGAATGAATTTTGCACGTGTAGACCACTGTCCTGAGGACGCGCACAGCTGCGACTCTGGAGTTTTATCGAGGGAAACAACTCTTCCCTGAAATGCACGATTTGGAAAATCTCAGCCATTGGTTCTCGCCAGATGATTATTGATGCAAAGTAAACCCTACGAGTTGGAGCGTGCGCGAGTTTGTTTAACCCTAAAAATATTCCACTTCCGAGTTGCTCATGTTGAGATCCCCTCGAAATCATTTTTTTTTTTTTTACCCCAGAGGCTGAGAAAATAACTAGGCGCGATGTCTGGGGAGATGGTGTTGTGTGAAAGGCATATATTTTTTTTTTTTACCAGAAAGCGATGCTCTGTGTTTGCTGAAAATGCCCCAGAGAAACTCGAAACTCAGCGCCTAGTGCACGTGCGCACACATTTTCACAGACATGTGTTTTCAGCACTCAGTCACGTACGTGTAGGCACTTTCTTGCCATTAAGCCGCGGCTTTGGGATTTGGTTCTGTGATTTGGATAATGTTGGTTTGCATGGCGTGGGTATTCAGATGCCAGTGCCCCGTGATCGTTCATTTAAGTATTTAAACCGTAATCTGCAAGCAACTGCTGCAAGTCAGATTTTATTCATTATTATTATTCTTATTAGCTTTATCTTAACCCAGGACCGTGGAATAGACACGTTCTAACCCTGAGGTCGGGCAGAGCTTTTCCAGATGTTGGCAAACATATCTTTGCCAGTTGTTTCGCGGTGGAAGCCGGGAGAGACTGACAAGGCAGCTGATCCGGGCTATTTTGCTCAGGAGCTGGAGCGACTCCTGCGCCTGGGTCTGGCGGGGGCGAGCGCATAAAATGCAACTTTTGCCCTATTGGTTCGCTAGGTGAATTAGCACATACTGAGACTGAACAGTCCTTGACCTTTGCCTTTATGTTTGCGCAAATGTTTGCCTAAAACACAATCCGCCCTGACAAGGGAGCATGCTACCGTGTGACACTGCCTATTCACCAGATAGATGTTCCCTGCCACACACGACCCAGAGCAGCCTTTTAAATAGCTTAGGTATTTGCACAAACCGTATAAATTAATGTCGGATGATTGCTAGTTGCTGGTTAAATAGGAGAACATTCAGACGAGAGGTGCACATTTCTGTTTGTTCCCCTTTCTCCAAAAGTCCATAACTAGCAACAAAACTGAGAGTGAGGGAAATTTTGTGTTTGTGAGAGTCAACAGGTTCTTGTTCTTGTTTGATCAGCTGGCACATGCATGTAGTTCCCTTCCAAATGACTGTTTCACAGAGTTGGAGTGTGAACGTGGATGAGGAAAGAGGAGAGAGGGAGAGTGAGGGAAACCGAGAGGGACCAATACTGAGAATTGATTGGTGATGTGGAGATTTGGGATGGGAACCTGAAGATCCTGGAGGGTTTATTTTTCCTGGAGAAGCCACGGCCAGTTGAGTCGCTCTCGGGGTTCTGGAGACCCCTCGAGACTTGCAAAATGTTCCTGATTCCTGGGTTTTATGGTTCTGATCACTTCCTCCCATAAAATCAAATACTTTAGCACGAGGAGTAAAACACCTTGTAAAAATCTAAATTGGTTTAAACCCTCTTTTTAAATCTGACACTGTAGATCTGAAATTATTTAGAGAAGTAGGTTGCCTTTCCCTGAATTTTGAGATAGAAAAAAAAAAAAAAAGAAAGAAAGAAAGAACTTTCTTTGGCTATAGTTTCCAGCTGCGTTCAGAATTTTCCACATACCTTTTATTATGGGCAACATGGCAAAATCTTACCAATGTCCCAATATTCTGGGCAAATAGGACTGCAGAGACAGGGAGAACAGATTAAGAAAAACAAAGGTATTTTCTGTGTTCTTTGAGGGAGAGTCATTCCTTTGGAAGAGGGAAGTATTCACTTCTTTCAGTCCAAAGGGATGCAGTTGGCGGTGGGGAATGACCAAGTCTTGCCACAGACCCGGAATGCAGATTTGGAGAGCCTCTGTGTGTGGTTTCGCCAAGCATTTGCAAAGTCTTTTTCAGTTTTTGGTTAACTGCCTTCAGGTGGAGGAGAGGGTGGGGCAGCACTTTCCCCTGGGAAGCCCTTTCTCCAGATCTGTGGGCAGAACTTACCTTGTCTCAGTTGGGATGTTGGGGGAAGTTTGTTTAACAAAAGCCACATTCTACATCAAGCTTAAGAGCGGCACAAAAGTATCAGGAAGACAAAAACAACTACCTTAAAGTTTGAAAGAAAAAAATACATTTAAGAACAAATACCCAGCAGGGAATTGTAATATGGGGGGGGGGCTAGCAAGAAGAGTAACCACAAATAATAGAGAAGAAAATTCAGGAGACTACTTCCAATTTTCAGCAATCTCCCTTAAGAATTTCTTGACAGATAGATTAAATTTGTAAGTTTACCGTTACTAATTAATTAACAATCTGGCAGATATGAACCACTTCAAAGCAGTTCTTTAAGGCTGATGCAAAACAACAGGAATAGTAGTCTGTGTTTGGGGGCTCTAGGTTTAGAAGTATCGGCAAGGCAACTAACTACGCATAGAAATAACATTTAAGTTCTCAGAGGGTCTTTGTTCATGTTATTGATTATGTAATTATCTCAACCGTTTCTTCAAAATTGTTTTATGCTAAAGCAAAATGATTCCAGATACTCCATCCCTGTCTTCTCTCCCTTTCCTCCCCGGCTTTCCGCCCTGCCGCAATCTCTTAGAGAATTTAGGAATTAAAGACTAAAATGAACTTTAGGGCTTTAGGCTCTGAGATATTCTACAGAGACATGGAAAATGCAATGCAGCAATGTGTTCTTAGCCTTTGCTTCCCTGTAGGTGTGCTCGTGGTGGATGAAGTTTGTTCAGTGTTATGGGTGAACTGGGACACAGAATCCAGCATCTATCATGATGAACACAAGAGATACAGGAGTCAGTTTAATGCTTATAAAAATAAGTCTAGGAACTCAAGAAATTTCTACATTTTCATAGTTTGAAATATATATATATTTTAAAGAAACAACTTAGAAAATAGCTACATATTATATAAAACAAACATATTTCACATAAAGCCTAGCCATCCACAATTCGAGTTCCTAGCCCACTCATTCATTTAGTTATTCAATTATACTGAATAAAATTGAAGATAAAAGAGAGTAAATTCCATCTTTTGCAGACACACATCCAAAATTTGCACCAAAATACCATGAAGTATTTATACTGTAAAATCTGTAGGTGGTTTTATCTTGAAGTATTCAAAGGGACATTTAGCAATTTGTTCATCTGAATGAAACACTGCACAATTGCTAGAAACTGTTCCGTTCAAATGAAAGACACACCTTTGGTGGAAAAGAAAGCAGGAGACATTTTTTATCTTTTCTGGAAATAATTAAGCATTTATAGTAATGTTATTCTTCTTAGAGTTAAAAAGGTGTGAACATATGAATACACGTTTATATTTGAAAAATTAATGTAGCTGATTTATTCTTATAAAGGTTGAGTGTTTGCTGCTTC
Organism: Otolemur garnettii; assembly: GCF_000181295.1. Classification (NCBI taxonomy): domain Eukaryota; kingdom Metazoa; phylum Chordata; class Mammalia; order Primates; family Galagidae; genus Otolemur; species Otolemur garnettii. The sequence continues at coordinate 16,589,319 of NW_003852427.1, read as the reverse complement.
TCTGCTGAAAATTCATTTGCATATAAAATTAACGTTCCCTAAAGCTAAAATGATTGTGCTCATAGGACACGGAAACTGTAAAATCTATTAGATGATGCTATAGTATATATTCGCCTATATATTAATTATTTTCTTACTGACTTGATCACAAATGGCATGACACCTGCCATGATCTGTGAAATTTATACATCTTATTGTGTTTTGAAATTGATGTGAAAAAGTCAGGATTTAAGACTGGACAGTATTGTAGAGCACAGCCGATACCTTCTTCACATTTCATCTCCTCAAGTGTAGATTTTCCCCTTAATTTATATAGACTAGTTTTATTACTCTATTATAATAACCTTCACTAGTTATTTGCTATTAATTCCACTCTACTCTGCACAGAAAATTTCAAGATGGTTCCGAGGCATGAGAATGTAACTGTCTATTACTGAGTCTGAAATGAAACAGCCCAAATATGCCACTTCCAAGTGCAGTGTTTGTGCACATGAGTAGCCAAGTCCTCCCCTCTGTACAGACCACATTCAAAGAACAGCCATGTCCTGGTGGGTGACAAGTTTAGGCTTCCTTAGCAGAGAAAAATAGAGTTCTTCTCACCTGCATTTTGATTCACAATCTCACCAAATAACTTGGGCTCTGATTTCCAATGCTTATTGTGTCCATCACCTGTCCTTAATTACCTACTCTAGACAAAATGAATGCAGAGGCTTGGGCCATGCTGTCCAGAAATTAGATTCCATGGGGCATTTGGAAGACGTGCTGCCAAACTTTAGCCAGGAAGTGAGATTTACTATCTTGATGAGTAGAATCCTTCCTTCTCAGTCTCTGAAATATCTGGGCCCTTATTTTAACCCCCTTTTGTGTAAAAACTGTGAATTCTGAGTTAAAGAAGGAGGACAGAGCAATGCAGGAATTATAGACAGACGCAGGGCCAAGGGCTGACCGGTCTGCCGTCCGCCCATGGGAGAGTTCTCCCACTTCGTTTTCACCTGACGTTTCAGCAGCCCTTGAATTTGACAAAAGGGCTAGCCAGGTGCGTATGGTAATCACCCACTCTTGGAAGCCCGTGACCTCAGAGAGTGAGAGCTGGGCAGGTACTGCAAGCGTCAGGAGGGCTGGGGCTCATTCTCTGAGCTGAAAGCCAGCTCTCTGGTGTTGGAGCAAGGACCTTAATTAAGGTTTTCTTGGCTCTAGACCCTTCCATCATACTTTGCAGATCCCTATTTCATTTGCCCTCCCACCTTCCTGCAGCAGCTCTGAAGACACTCTGAGCTGCTCTCCCCTTCCCACTCCACCTCCCTTCACTTTCTCCCTCTTTGTTTTAGGGCCTCATCCCCTCACCTTCTCAGACTCCCTCAACCCTTCATAAGCCCTCACTTGCACCTCTTCTTAGCTCTTCATACCCCTTCTGCCCTCTTTCCCTGTCCCCACTGTCCACTGGCATAGAACTCCCAGAATCCTTCAGCCCTTTTCACCCCCCGCACTTCCCTCACCCCCTCATATCCCTTACCACCTTCTATTTCTTTACTCCCACACCCCCTTCTACTCTTGCACACCCTTTCCAAGCCCCCCACACCTCACATTTGGAACACCCCTTCTGCCCCAATGCCTTCACGTCACTCATATGGCTCTAGGCATTTCCCTTGCCTCCAATTCTCACACCCACTACCTTTACACAGCATACCCAGGTTCCTACCCCCAATTATGCACACAAGCCACCCCTCCACCTGCTTTTTGCTGGGTGGCATTCATTTGAGCTCCACTGTCTGTTTTGGAGAACCTCAACTCACAGCGTTTTCTCCTCTGAGTCCTCCTCTCTGCACAGCTTCCTTCCCTACCTGAGGGTTGATGACCCCCTCTCCCCATTTGGGACTGCTCTTTGTAAGAGAGGACATTTTCATTTTTTTCACCCACCAGGGCTCCTAGTGTCAGGAAGCTGGAGCAAGAAACCTAGAGAGTTGTTCCCTAGTGCTGTGTTAGCACCAGATGGGAGGCACGGGCCTCTGATATGATTGCTCTGCTTTCAGCCCTCAGCTTCTCCCTTTCTCTGCTTCCAGGTCTGTCTCCAGACTTCACAGACCTAAACTTATGTGTCTAACACTTCCATCAGCAGTGTGGATTAGCTAGAAGATCCTTTGAACTAGTGATTCTCTAACTGGATCAAGCTTCAGAATCACCCAAAGTTTGTTAAAACAAACAAAACAAAACCAGCTGGGGATCACTGTGCCCCATCCTCACAGCTTCTGTGAATTTGCATTCCTAGTTAAGTTCCCCTGTAATACTGAGGCTGCTGCCTTGAGAACACATTTTGAGGCAATTTAAACAGTATTTCAGCAGTATTTGTACAGGTAGAAGACACAGGTGATCTACAGAACCTAGACACTTAAGAGGAGGTTGACACTGGCTAGATGAATCACTGTCCTAAAAATTTCTTAAACAAGAGCATACTTTGAAAGTATGGATTCATTCTGATGAATATTTAGTTTCTTAGAAAATGACCAAATTATCTTCAAGATTAGGACCTTTTCTAGGAGAGAAATGGAAGAAGAAACGAGGCTATGCCCAGGGCGTTTCTTTTCCTACGCAGTCATAGAGCACTTTTAAAGAAGCTACTAATGTTTAGAATTTGAGGGAACTTAGGTCACTGGAAGTGCTAGTCAATCTGGATAGACCTTCTGTTTTTGAGCTTTGGAGTGTGTGTGTGTGTGTGTGTAAGCTGGAACGTTTGCTATCTACCTTTATCTTTAGGTTTCATTCAAATGGACAGGACTCAGGCCCTACCAAACCACCTTTTCTAGCCTGTCTAGAGGTTGCCATGGTTACTTCATACTTCCTTCCCATCTGCCTGTGAAGAGGCCTCACAGACCTCTCCCTTCCGTTATCACTGAGGGCTGGAAAATGGCCCAGGAACTTTTGACATTCTGCCTTTTCAATTGTCTAGGGAATACTTTTTAAAAATGTATTTGGAACTGCAGAAGTAAATACATATATAAAGAAAAAATATCAGTGAAAAATTTAAAGTTCCTCAATTTGAACACTTTTGTGTATGCATGTGTGTGTCTTTGACACATTTAACCAGTAAGAGAACACACACCATAAGCACTCAGGTTACTAGAAAAAAGTATTTGAATGCAATTGACAATTTAAATCCCAAATCCCAAAGTCTGGTCAGTTGGGCCAAGAATATTCATTCACACATTTGTCTCCCAGCTGATTTTATCAACAATTTTCAACTTCATTTTTGCTAGGCTTAGCAACCAAGGCAAAAATTTCCAGTTAGCCATTGGAGGTGAAGATTTGGTGATTAGACTTATGAGATTTTGGCAAGAGTTTGAAAAACTCTTTCTATGTCCTCAAATTCTAGCAGAAATTCTACATCCTCAATTTTTTTCCTTCCAAATTTTTTCCTTTCTCCTCTTGTATCGCAAATAATTACAATATTAAAAATGGCTAGGAAGATATACAATTGCATTGACATGTTTATCTTACATTGTTTGCTGAATTTCATCCGATAAAGTTTACAGACATGCTAAAATGCTCCGGGAGCTGTCCGCACACTAACTCCTCCAGAAATGTTAAAATAGACTTGAAATTACCAAAAGAGTCCAGTTGTTCAGATTTTCAATGGTTGCACATTTGCTTTACAATCTCTCTATATTATTTTAAAATTTTTATTTCAAAGAGAAGCTTTTTTTTTCTACCAGGGTATTTTAGTACAGAAAAACAAAAAAATTACTCTCAAATTTGGATACTTATTTGTCGAATCAAAAATGATTTAATTTTCGAAGTGTACAAAATCCATCTTTCTCATTACCTTGAAATCGAGACAAATGCAATACAAATCTATCTGTTGTCTTGCTATTTAGTAGAAAATTCAATGGCAGGCACAGTGGTTCACACCTGTACTCCCAGCGCTTTGGGAAGCCAAGAGAGGGGGATAACTTGAGGCCAGGAGTTGGAGAGCAGCCTGGGCAATTCAGGAAGACCCCATTTCTACAGAAAAAAATGAGCTGGACATGAAGTTGGCTACTTGTAGTCCTAGCAACTGGGCGCTTAGCCAGAAAGACCATTTGAGCCCAGGAGCTGGAGGTTGTAGTGAGCTGTGATCATGTCACTGCACTGCAGTCTGGGTGATAGAGGGAGACCCCTCCCCAATAAATAAATAAATAAATAAATAAATAGAAAACTGAACAAAATAGATACATAGAATAGACAAAATAGATACATAGAATATGTTGTTTGTATATTGGACCCAGACATACCAGTTCAATTAATATTGCTATTATACACAAATAGTGGGTGCTAAATCCATTTTGTAAAGAAATGCTCTGATTACTTTGCTGCTCAGGACATTCCCATGGTCTTGGTTCTGGGAAAATGACCCAATTATGTTTTGGCTCAGAGTTGTTCTCACCAGCAATGTGTTGTAGTAAATGATATCTGACCATACTGATAATATTACCCATTCCTGGGTGGGGAACCTGCGGCCTTCCAATTTGAAGATTGTTCTTATCTAAGCACCAAAAGAGGCAAGAAAATCTTCATCTTTCTCTCTAGCACACCCTTTAGTTCTGTAAAATTTGCACTCAAAGATCCAGAAAGCCACTTGTAGCCCCCAAGGCCGC
>NW_003852427.1:16576840-16584622 GCF_000181295.1 Otolemur garnettii | reverse complement strand
CAGCAACTACCACCAGCGATTATTTGTTGATCACCTGCTATGAGCCACGCACAGATGAAAAAGCTGAAGCTTGTCCAGATCTGGGTAGGGTCTAACGCCACGTCCAGGCCCCGTAAGGTAATTTAAGATCGAGCAGGTCTAGCTCTGGGTCCTTGTGGCTCCTCACCTCAAGGCCTCTTCACAGCCCTCGCCCAGAGTTGCACTTGGAGCCTGACTGAACGCATCCCGGCCAGCAGCATCTTAAACCATAGCTTGCTTGGGACACAGAGGCTTGCTGCCTGCTTATAATTTGCGTCCTATTGTACAGAGCTGTTCAGTTTGACCTGTAGCTACAACCAATCTGGGATCAGCATTGTCAGACCTCGCTTCCACCACACTCTGTTTGAAGAGCCACATTTTGTGTAGTGGCAGTCACAACAAAACTTTCCTCTGTGACTTTGTTCTTTAGATTTTTAATAGATCAAAGACGTGGAGGAGGAAGGAAAAGCAGCGAAGGGGGGACACGGAGGGGTAGGAATTGTTTTCGTGTCAAGATGCATCGCCCCATTTGGGGCCACTAGCCCCATTTGAAGGGAAAAGTGCACAGAAAAGGGCGAGAAACCTGCACTTGGCACGGCATTGTTTGGGGGATTGTAGCTGTGGCCGCTACCACCGCTGCAGCCGCCGCTGCCGCCGCAGCCGCAGCAATACAGTACAGTCTCCATGGCAACGCAACCTGCTGCCGCCGCCGCCAAAGTTGAAGGCGCTTGAAAGGCATTGAAGATACCAGAAGCACAATCCCTATTTTGGTCCCCTCCGCTCCAAACAAGGGGGAGAAAACCAGGCAGGGAGAAAAAGAGGAGGAAGGGGAGAAAAAAGGGCAGAAGGAAGGAGGAAGACAGGGGAAGGAGGGGGAGAAAAAAAGAGGGAGAGGGAAACGGAGGAAGGGAGAAAATATTTGTATGAGAGTGAGAAAAAAAAAGAATATGAGAGAGAGGGAGGGGGAAAGCCCACCCGGGCCTATGAATGCTGGCATTGTCCCTTCTTTTCTGAATCTGATTTACCATATCATAACCCCCAGGAAGAAGAAAACATCAATATCCTGAAGGAATGGAGATGTTTCTATGGAAAACCTAGGAATTTTAGTCCATAACAGATCTGGCGTAAAAAAATCAAAGAGATCAAAGGCAGAGCTCCCGGGAGTATAGATGCGTCTCTGAATTAAAGATGGACGATGCAGACTACAAAGTACTTTTTTCTTTTTTATTCAGTCCTCTGTTTCCATTTCAAGGGAGGTGCTGGCCTCATCATATCTAAACTAAACCGTCATCGCAAACAATGCCATGAAGAGCATGAAAGAGGAGGGCACCAAGAGCTCAGTTTCCTCTGCCTGGTTGGTTTCCCAACCACCTTCTTCATCCTTCTCCGTGGAGATGTCAGCCTGACCCTCCTTGCAGAAGGCGCTTGGGGGGGAGGGGGAACCTTCAAGTCAGTAGGGGCACTTAGAAAAAAATGAGATCCACTAAAATTAGGGAAGGGAACAGGTGTTAGGCAGCTCTATCGCCTTTGCAAGCAAAGCTTGGGCCCTAGTAAAAGCTCTGTGTGGCAGTTCTCGGGTGAGGAGGGGAGAGGAGAGTCTTCAGGTACCCAGGTGTGGCCAGGGTGCGGCACAGAGCACGCTGGGTCCCAGAAATCTGGGGAAGCCCCAGCAGGTGTCTTTGCAGATAGTTCTGAGTTCCTCACAGCTCTGGCAACAGAGAAGTCCCAAAGGGGGAGATGATCTGGTTACATTAGACATTTTCATGCTCAGGAGCCCTTCAATTTGCACATCTGAAACAAAAATGAGAGAGAAAAGAAAATGAAATATTTTTTAGACACTCTATCAAGGCAGACTGACTTAGGCTTTGAGGGCAAAGTTTATTTTCAATATTTAAAAGATTTATAATTAATTTGCCTTTTACAGGTGATTTATTATTTATTTATGGTTTTTTGTTTTTTTTTTTGGAGACAGGGTCTCGCTCTATTGCTTGGGGCTAGAGTGCAGTGTCATCAGGGCTCTCTGCAACCTCAGACTCCTGGCTCAAGCAGTCCTTCTGCCTCAGCCTCCCAAGTAGTTGGGACTACAGGCCTGTGCCATCATGCCTGGGAAATTTTTCTACTTTTTAAAGAGACGGGATAGTCTTACTCTTCTTCAGGCTGGACTGAAATTCCTGGCTTCAAGGGATCTTCCTCCCTTGGCCTAGGATTACAGGCTGTGGCCAAAGTGCTAGGATTACAGGACGAGGCCACCATGCCCTGGCCTGATGTGTACTCTTTTGAAACTTTAGTCTGTCACTAGAAGTGCACTGAGACTAGTAGAACAGCAGCAGCTAAGTGAATGTCTTCTCCACCTGCAGAGATGGCTTCCGTGTAGCTTGTAGGCCTGCTGTCCAGCTTCTGCTGGACTTGATTATGGCTGGGAAGTTAAAAAAATACATTTTCAAAAGCTAAAGACTATTTGCTTCCTCTGGAAAGAAGAGAAGATATCGGCTAGGATATCGTGGACAGGCCTGTGGGGAGCCAGCCCTTCAGAGGCTGTAGCCCTCTCCTTCAGTTTCCCCAAAGTCAGTGCTAGCAGATAGATATTCCAGAAGTCCATCAAGTTGTTTGCAAATGCACAGAGGCCAGCACAGCTGAGGGAGGAGAGAGAGCCAGTTCCCAGGGTAGAGTTCAGCAGTTGTACTGGCCACTAGTGGCCCTGGGGTCAGGCTGAACACTATGGAAAGAGCTGTGATCATGGCTGAATGGCCAATGGGCTCCATTTTAGCCATTAGAGCTATCCTGTTGTCCATTTTTCTACCAGGGCTGGGGTCTGAGGCCCTGCCACTGGTGCCAGCTCTGTGGACAAAAACATACTAGGGCAGGCTGGGGACATGTTTACGCCCAGGACTTCTTTTTCTGCCTCCCTTTCAGCAGCCCAACACCTCCAGACACTTTTCTTCCTTATGTCACAGAACACCAGTGTAAAAACTCCGGCATGGGGTGGGGGCAGCGGGGGGTGGGGGGGTTGAACACTTCCCTTTCCAAGAATGGAATTGGACAGAATACAGAATACCTTCCTAAGACAAAATAACATCATGTTGGGAATCACAATCAAACCATTAACAAGAATGGTCTTGTAAAACAGGGGAATCTTTTTGTCTCCTGCTGTCTGTCTGACTAAGGGGATTAGGGAAGAGGGTGTCTCTTAAACTACAGGGTAGGGGGTGGTGGTCCTGGGTCTTGATGGCTCACTCAAGAGGCCCTAAAGGAATGCCTCAAGGATTCAGCCATCTCTACCCCTTCATGGTAGACCATGTTTTCCATTTTTCCAGATGAAATGGCTTTGAAATCCAAACGCTCTCCCCATGCCATCTGCACTCCTACTCCTTCATTACTTGCAAGGGAGGAGATTATGCTGGATGCACAGGAGGAGAAGGGGCAGTGGGGAAGGTTGGCCCCTGAGTTGAGTTTTAGGATGGTCTTGTCTGACTCAGACCCTACTGGAATGATGTAGCAACTTCAACTTGTCTGGAAATCTTGCAGACCCAGGGCTCACTGGAAGTGTGCTTGCTGAGGTGAAATTTATAGAGTAGTTTGCATGTGAGCTGGTGTGGGAGTGGCTCCTGAGATGAAGCCTCTTATAGCCTCCAGACCCTTCTCCTCCCAAACACATCCTCCAGACTCTGTGGCTCCCATTGTTTAGGAGTTTGTGGGATACACATCTCAGGATTATGTCTTGAGCAGTCAAGCTGGGGTCTGACCCATCTGCATGTCACTGGTCATCCAGGCTTTCATCCAACCCAAAGTCAACAGAGCAGTTCAGATTCTTAAAGAGCCAAGCTTGAGCCACTTCAAACAGAGCTATGTCCCAGTACAAGGCTGTGGCCAATGACACCTGCCAAACAGCCACTTGCCTCCTTGCTCTGGAGAACACTTTGTTAGCTGGTCCTCTCTGGGCATTTGAAGCTAATTTCTTTGTTATCCCATCCAAGAAAAAAAAATTCCTAAATTTCATTTCAATCAACAACTCCCTGCCTGACACTGGAGAATTTATTCTCCAATGATTTTAACCATCCATCTAGGTTAGATGGCTTTTCTCTGATTCTCTTTATTTAAGAAACTCCTAAATTTGGAAAGAAGGAGATAAAAATCATACCAAAATTTTGAGGTGCTAGCAAAGTGTTGCTACTTAAAAAAAAATGCATTCTGACTGAATAAGAGTCTTTGATTCTAATCAAGGAATTAGAATTCCTGCCATTTATTCTTGCATGCTTAAGAAGTTGGGTTGTTTTAATTTTTTCTTTAAACACCAGAGAGAAACATCAAGGGTGAAGAGAGCCAAAGTTCTGAGTAGTAGAAGCTACTAAGTTCCTGCTTACAGTGAGGGAGAAAGCCTGGAGGGCCCAGCCGATAGGAACTTTAAGAAGTTTAATTAACAGGAAGAATGGGTGAATATACAACATTCTAATTGTGGCTCTGGGAGGCTACTTGCTTCTGTGTGAGATTTGCTGGAGGGAGTTGGGTGAGGAACTTAAACCAACTAGGGACCAAAAAAAAAAAAAAAATCTGTCTTCCTATTTCCAGCACCAGGAACATGATAGGAATTAAAAGAAAATACTAGAATGAAGGTGGGAGCTTCAGGTTCTGGCCAGCCAGGGAGGGGATGTGGGAAGTGCAGTTCGTCTTATCAGTAAGTGCAGAATCTCCTGGATAGCTTATGCAGGGATCAGGAATTTCATCAGACGATCTGGTGTGTAAAAGCTTTTCAGCAGCCCTCTTTCCAGAACACTTATCTGCAAGTTTCTGAGTTCTTAATGAGTTATATTTTGGGGTAGTTTGGTGAGACATTTGATGAGGACAAATCTGACGGCAAATCGTTCCTCAAGAAGTGGTCTGCATTCTTCAAATAGCCAGCACTCGGGATTCCCCTAGCAGAAAAACGGATCATAAACCACACCAGACAACTCAAACTCAATTTTCTGAATGCTGCCCTCTCCCTTTCTGGGTTGGAGGCAGCCCCGCCCTGGTAAAGGCACTTCCCTAGGAGCTGGAAGAGATGTGGGGAAATACTGGATAACTTTGCCACATTCCCAACAACTAAACTGGGTAATTAACATGACGCAGAAGCCAGTGTTGGACCTTGAGGTTTCTATGATCATTAAAGGCAGCGACTAAAAAAAAAAAAAAAAAAAAACTTAATTAAGTCTAATGATGGGTCTTTTCTTCTCTTGAATAGATGGAGAGTTAAACCAATTAGACATATTCATCAAATTCTTTCCACCAAGTTTCTATAGACATTAGAATATGTTCCCAATACAGAGCAGGACCTCGATTAATATTAAACTCGCTGCGCTGGATTAAAGAAAGGCATTTCCCCCACCCTGTCCTAGGAAGCTGGGTGCTTGCATTTTCCTCGTGCAGCCCTGGTCCACTCCCCATTTCCTGTCAGAAGTCAACAAAAATCAATGAATTTTCTTTCTCTGCATTCCCGTGTAGTCAAGAAAACCTATTTTTCCTGGCACAGAATAGCACCTTAGAAAAATCTAGAATTAAAAACCCAGGAAAGAATATTGAACAGTAGGAAAATAATGCTGGGTCTCCCTTTACACACCCTTTAGAATCTCTGCAGCCACAAGTATGTCCAAAGTGCCCAGATCCATGGGTGGAAAGAGCCAAACACGCAGGACTCCCCCAAACACAGATGCCTCCAACAACCTGGTTCCACCAGGTCGATGGCCTCAGGGCAAGATGATGACCTAACTGGGCAGAATGAAGACTTCCTGAAGCTCTCACCACTCTCCCCCAGAGAAATGGAAAAGCAAAACTTCTGAGTATTTTCTCAGTGGCCTGTGAGGTCAGGAACTTGCTCTAAAATAGGAGTTCCATCTGTTGGCTTAGGGCTGGGGCATCTACTGTGTGAACAAGAACTTCCTTTGTATTGCCATCGAAGGGATAGGTAGTACTCTAGCTTTTGAGGAAGAAAGAAAGATAATTTTATGCCCGTGGTCAGAGACCAGAAACTTTTCAACAGGTGAAAGTGTGGCTCTCAAGTAGATCCTAAAATCTAATATGGATTGCTTAATACAGGCCTGTAAGTGCAATATTACTACATAAATAAACACACATTCATATATTTATATATTTGTATAGATAGCCACATATATATAACCTAATACAGATCACATACCACTTTATTTGGTGTACATTGAGATGTTTCCATTTTATTTTTATATATTACAGTAGGACATAACATTATATAATTATTAGGTAGTAGATATGGCAAGAAATATTAGATGTTTATTATATGTTAGCTAATATGCACTAGGCTAAATACCAGTCTCTTTATACACACACACGTGTACTTAGAGTGTGTATTTATGGACAATTTTGGATGATGCAGAATGAAACCTGTTGAATTGTATTTGTAACTGGTGGAAACAAAACAAGCACCTTTTTCCTGGTAGAGCCATTTCTAAACTCTACACATGATGGCCTTCCCTCCACCACCTCCAGTGTCTTTTTCTAATATAATCATAAAAATTAGAAAAACAAATAAAACCTCCAACTTTTGGAGTTTAGCCTGAGTTTGGTTCGTTGTCCAAGCTTTCTGTCTGCCTGGACACTTCTTAGGGTCAAATTTCAACCTGATGTAGATTCTGAGACCCAGTTCAAAGCGACCCGAGTAGAAGTAATAACTCAGACCTAATCTCAGTGACCAGGACATCATGGTAGTTGCATGGAGGGCGGGGGATAAAACTCAGGGCGACAGGCAGCATTTGGACTAGTGGGCCCGTGAGCCCTGTCCTAGGTGGGTATTTTTTTTTTTTAACCCGCGGTCTTCAACTGCGAGTCTGAGGCACCGGCTTGCGGATGAGGAGCGAGCAGGAGGGAGAAAGTTGGAAAGGCTTCGACTTGCAAGAGAGCAAACTTACTGAACTCTCCATGCAGATGGTGCAAATCTGCCTGTAATCATTTTTCAGCTCATCCGGGAGCTGCTCTCCAAGTGAAGCCCCAAAGTAAATAAAACCCCCCTTCCCCTCTCAAAGTCACGCCTTTAAAGGGAACACCGTCGGCCTAATTACGCTTGAATTATGCAAGGAGCTCGGCAGAGGATGGAACTTTAGACAAATAATTGCTCCATTGTGTGGGGCCGGCCCGCCCGGCGCGGCCTCCCTCCTCTTTTCATCACTTGGCCCTGGGAAGGCCGCGGGGCTCTCAGCCACCTGAAAACTGCCGCCGGGGGCCGAGCCAGAGACTCCTGCCTAATTAACCTACTTTTCCACCCGGTGCATGTCAGAGGGAAAAGGGACACACAGGGGTTCCCTCCGCCCCCTCCCGGTCGAAACAAAGTTCCTTTGCCAAGTTTTGTAGTTGTTGATTCCTTGAAAGCTTTTGCACCTCAGGCAAAAACTTGAGATATCCTGGGAATTGCTTGGAAAAGCGTCCGGTACTATCGCGGGAGGCTTGAGCAGAGAAGCCGGAAAATGCTGGAAAATGAGTGCCGTCTGCGCCTCAATAGTGATCAATCATCGCGATCAAACGGCTTCTCAAACTCTGGGAATTAATGGGTAAATGTGAAGTCCCCCCATAATTCCTAAATGGAGAATTAGATTAATTTTTCAAATGAGAATGAAATTAAATTCATCTCAGATGTAATTTCCTGACCAAGCAGCAGAGAACCGAGGGATTGTAACCACCGAGAGTGCCCTGCCTTAAGAGTTTGGTACGGATCACTCTGCCGGTCACTCAGCTTACAATTATTTATGACGTTCTACTCCCAGA
>NW_003852427.1:16574967-16576682 GCF_000181295.1 Otolemur garnettii | reverse complement strand
TTTACTTTCATCTGGCTAAGACTGCAGTTGTTCTCAGGATCAGCCGTCATACATTTGGGTCAAGTTCTTGAAACAAAACAAAACAAAACAAAACTGTGTAACCTCCAAACCTTCAGAGCCTATTTGGAAGTTGTGCAATAGAATGATTGAATAACACACTATTGGCTCATTAGATCCCTCCGAAATATTATCTCTTCTTGGCAAAATTCACAATATACTGGCCCTCTATGAAGTTACTTTTAGAAGAAAGTATATGGGCTATGAAATTTACAGAAGCTGAGGGCTGAATGAGTTTATCATTAGAACAGAAAACAGAGTCCCTGTACAATGTTAGCAATATTTTCTTTAAAAAATATAGATGCATTGCTATTCATTTAGGTGATACCTTCCAGCTTTAAGAACTCCGCAGGACACTGGCTAAGGTGCCCACAAGCATGTCTCCAGAGGGCTTATGTATATTTATTTATTCATGGAGCCCAAGGCAACCAGTGTTTTATAAGCAGAGATAGAAATGGGGTAAAGGGCTGGTAGAGGTAAGATGCTTCTGCAGTGAGTTCCTAAATGGAGGTTTTTCTTCAGGAAAGTTATTTATCAGCACACAAATCTTTCAGTGACAATAGTCAAGATGCCTTGAGTAATGGGTTCTGCATCCTGCAATTAACTGTGCTCTGCCTTTTTGGGTGAGCATTTTTCTATACACACACATACAGAAAATCTCCTGGGTATATACACAAAAAGTACACCCCCAAAGGTATGCCATAACTACAAATATAAAATCAGGTGGAAGGGTGAGCAGAATCAGAGTAGATATAAACAAAGATGAGGGCCATAAACAATGTCAGCTGAGTATGTAAATTTGGTCAGTGGTAATTTATGAATCTTAACCGGCTGAAGTTAAAGGCATTTTTCAGTAGCACCTGATAAGGAGCCTAAGACCTGTAAGGTGGATACAAGGCTCTGTAATATGTGCCTCCTCTACAGTATGAATTAAAATGGTAAAAATGGTTCACATTTAATAAACAGGTAGGATTTTTTAAAGACCTGGTGGGAACTGTTTATTTTGAGTCTATAAGGTAAAATATTTTCATTGATTGCCCTTAAATGTCCCCCCCCCATTTCTCTGTATACATTTTCTTATTTACTCCCAACTCCTTTACATTTTTATGAGAAATCTCTACCAATCTTCATAAACTCTGAAGATTTCATAGCCTACATTTTGACCACCACTTTAAAGATTAAGATATATTATCTTAAATAAATCCCCCAATTCCTAGAATTATACTATGTTTTAAGTATTTTTTTTTCTATTTCCATCAATTAAATACCTCTGAATTGTTTCTCCTAAAAGTAGCCTTTCACACAAAGTTAAACTGTTTGTAGTATGATTCTCTTAACTAAAAATTATTTTTTATTCTCAGAATTAGTTGTGAATGCAGTTTCCTGAACACAATAAAAATAGCCCCCAGTGTTTTATGACATTTTGGTGCATAGTTATAATCAAAGATTTGGACTATTTCCCGTATGTTATTACTGTTATATATTTAAACAACTGAGTAGAGCCATTATTTGGTTATTAACACAGATGGTTTACTAACAAAAGTACCCTTTTTATTTTTGAGACAGAGCCTCAAGCTATCCCCCTGGGTAGAGTGCCATGGCATCACGCTCACAGCAACCTCTAACTCCTGGGCTCAAGCGAGTCTCCTGCCTCAGCC
>NW_003852427.1:16569101-16574865 GCF_000181295.1 Otolemur garnettii | reverse complement strand
AACTCCTGGGCTCAAGCGAGTCTCCTGCCTCAGCCTCCCAAGTAGCTGGGACTACAGGCGCCCGCCACAGCGCCTGGCCATTTTTGGGTTGCAGCCAGCATTGTTGTTTGGCGGGCCCGGGCTGGGGATTAGAACCCGCCACCTTAGGTGTATGTGGCTGGTGCCTTAGCCGCTTGAGCCACAGGCGCCGAGCCCAAAAGTATCGTTAAAGCCATTTTTTCCTATAGTTTAAAAAACCACTCTGCTTATAATGGCTTACTGTGCCTTTTTTTTTTTTTTTTTTTTAGCTCAGACATCCTCTCTCTTTAAGGTAAAATCACAGTACAGTCATTGGAATGAAGGGTGATGGAAAAAATAAAGCTTGCTAAGTATGCATAGACTTTAAGCTGTCCTTGATCGGATTGTAAAAAATGCACATATTTGATTCATAGGTGGACTGAAATAATAATTTTTGAGGGAAGTTTTATTGTCCTGGTATGTTTAAAGATGAGGATGGGGAAGTAATTATAACTTCTTTCCCAAAGGAAAAGTTTCTCTGTAATAATTTGTTGTTTTAAATACCAACAAACTTTATATTAAAAATATAAGTGTGTGCTATTAACCAACTAAGGTACAAGAATAAAATGTTGCCTCGGTGCCTGTGCTCAGTGGCTAGGGTGCCAGCCACATACAACCAGTCTGGGCCTGCCAAACAACAATGACAACTACAACCAAAAAAGAAAAAAAAAGCTGGACATTGTGGCAGGCACCTGTAGTCCCAGCTACTTGGGAGGCTGAGGCAAGAGAATCCCTTAAGCCCAAGAGTTTGAGGTTGCTGTGAGCTGTGACACCATGATACTCTACCAAGGGTGACATAATGAGACTTTGTCTCCAAAAAAAAAAAAGTTTACATTATCTTATGTTATTGAGTATAAACACGAATTAAAATAATCATTCAATCAACTTTTTTTTACAATATCAGCTTTATATATTTATCTATGTACTCCTCCCAAATATACATATATGCACATATCCAGATTTATAACTTAAAACCTTTTAAATTGATTGTTCTCTTATCTAAAGGTAAAGATACCTATCATGAGATAGTCTTTATTTTTTTTTCCATGGTTTTTGGCTGGGGGCAGGTTTGAACACACCACCTCCTGAATATGGGTCTGGTGTCCTACTCCGTTGAGCCACAGGCGCTGCCCCTATGAGATAGTCTTTAATAAGTTGTTATTTAACCAAAGTATCAAATGACAAATCATTTGCTAAGGAATACAATGTCTATGATATGGTACTTTCTCTAATACTGGTATCTTATTTCAAATTCTAGATATTCTACTATCTTATTAAACTTCTACTAAGAGATCTTGATTTTAGCTATTTGTTGGGTCCCATGATTTGTATGCTAGTATTTATTTCAAAACCTAATATTACATTATAGCTGCCTGGGACTATGTTTCATATGTGTATGGTTTTTGTAAAATGCCCACGTTTACTATTTCTTACCCTAATCAGCTTTGCATATCTAATGTTTTTGGGTATGACACAACCATGAAATAAAAAGAGAAACTACCAAGAACAGTTTACTCCTTTTGGCTGTAGGGGTATTCATCTCCTGCTGCACACATTACACTTTGGAGGTGGAGCTGACGTGTTGTGCCAAGCTGCACTGAAACGCTCTCTTGCAAAACCCAGGGTGTCGCCAGAACAACCAGGTCCCTACGAGCAGGAAGTCTTTCATTAGCTGCCAGTTTGTTTTTCAGATGGAGAGTTCACCACCTTTTCCAGTCCTAACAAATCCGTGGGCTAAATAACTCTTCTGGGTAGTCTCTAAAAGAACACTCCATTACTTTCAGTTCTAAGAAAACAAGTATCTTTCCCATTTTCTGTAGTGTCAAGAGTTAAAAGCACACATTGATTTCACAGAGAAGTGTTCTGTGCGCAGATACACCAAATGGAAACAATGTTTTCTTTTGCATCCACAGAGAGGATTACAACTTTTATTCTTTTATTTTGTTACATTGGAATAGCCATTTAGAGAAGTTTATAAAATTAACATTGCCAAAAAGAATAAGTGTATTCTGAAGGGGCCCATCTAAATTTGGAGATACTATGGAGGAAATGTAAACAGCAAAGACCAGCTAAAATAAAATATAACAGTCTAGAGGATTTCTCCTCACTTGGACAACATTGGGCGTAGAATAGAGTAGAAGAGACACTTGTCTCTCATGGGGACCTAAACTTCACTGAGGTCAGATGGTCTGCTTTGCAGGTGAAGAAAACGAGGCTTATGAAAATGAACTGACTCTACATCAACAAGGGTAGTTCAGGACCAGATCGAAGTCTTGTAGTGTTACCCAATTTTTATTTGTGGAAATGCACACATTACTGATGACTGTAAACGTGGGTTCAGAGGCAAATGTGTGCCTTTCACAACTTATTTGCACTTGTGCTGCCTTTGAACAAAAAACTCGCAAAGAAAACTGCGAAGTTGAAGTCCTGATTGTAGACTACATTTTTTAGGAAGGCAAGACCAAACCATTCACAGAAAATCGATTCTAGAGAGTTTGGAATTAAATAACAGTAGGCATGCTAGGAGAAGATACTATTTTAGTAGCCTCTTAGAGAGAAAAGGAGGCCCTTGGACTTTGGGCTCCTTGATAGTTGTGGATGTGAAAGGCTGAAATAATGGCATGACATAGACGCGTATATGAGAGGGGCATCTTAAAATCCAGAAGGACCGAGATTTGTGCCGGAAAGAGTCTGTAGATCGGGTTTGCATAAGGACGGTGCACATACAGCAGGTAGAACCTTGAAAACATGATCTAGCACACAGTGAATTATCCCCAAACTATAAATTAGTAGGATATCATTTAAAATCTATAGTTGTTATCATTTTATTTTTCTGTATGTCATTTAGAAAGCAAAATGCTCTTCAGTACCCTAGAAAACCAATATTGTATTTTATTTTAACTCATTTAGGGTTTTTGTTTGTTTGGGTATGTTTTCTTGAGTTATAGGTACATTTTTCAAGGTACATGTGATAATCTGATACATTTGTATAATCAAATAAGGGTAGTTGGTATAAATATCACCTTGAATATTTTTTCTTTATGTTAGGAACTTTCCAATTATTCTCTTCTAGCTGTTTCTGAAATGTGCAATCTATTAATGCTAACTGTGCTCAATTTACTGATCTGTCAAACAATGTGACTGAGTTTATAGCAGTTTGCCTTAAAAAATAACTTACTGGGCTTGGCTCCTGTGGCTCAGTGGTTAGGGTGCTGCCCGCATACACCCAGGCTGGAGAGTTTGAATCCAGTCCCGGGCCAGCTAAACAACAACTGCAACAAAAAATAGCCGGGAGTTGTGGCAGACAGGCGTATGTAGTCCCAGCTACTGGGGACGCTGAGGCAAGAGAATCCTTTAAGCCCAAGAGTTTAAGGTTGCTGTGAACTGTGACTCCACAGAACTCTACTGAAGGCAACATAGTGAGACTCTGCCTCAACCCCCCCCAAATCAAAACAAAATAAAAAACAAACAAAAACTTACTTGTTTTACTTCTGCATTTTGAACTGAAAAGGGTAACTGCCACAAAGTGGTTATTTCCCCAGGGAAATTTTGGAAGGAAACAGCATTTGATCAATTTGTTGCCACCTAAAAGATTTGAAATATCACAGAGTTTACAGTGGCTCTAGGAAACTTGATTTATTAACTAAAATAAATAAATGCTGATAATTTTGATGCCGTGGCAGTGTAGCTCTTTCACAAATCAGCAAAAATATCTAGAGGACACAGTTTGAATTGGGAAAATGCTGTTCCTTCTTGTCTACCCATCATTTGCCAGTATCTGCTTCATATAATCTAAATTTGTCACTGCTTTCTCAAGGCTGGAAATTTGGAAAGAAAATTGGTAAGTTGCCTTGAGAATGTCTTCTCTGCTAGCCTGGGAATTGAACTGGCCTTTTTAATACCAGCGTAGAATGGGGTATTCATCTCTACACCTGTGTGTGAGGCTGATGTGATTGTTTGGGGATTGGAAATTTTGCTTATCTTTCTTGGGTGTTCTTGGATCACCAGCTTAATTTCACATTTTTTGTTTTATTTGGTTTTTTTTTTTTATTGAATGGTAACTATGTACATTAATGCACTTCTGGGGTACAGTGTGGGGTTTTCACGTGCAATCCGAAATACTTCCATCAAACTGGTCAACACAGCCTTCATGTCATTTTCTCAGTTATTGTTTTAAAACGTTCACATTCTACTCTTAGAAAGATTCACTTGTACCCCTATAAGATAAACCTCAAAAGTGTGTTTTTATCTGTATTTGTGCCTATTGTTTTACTGAAAAAGATCTTTCTAACTGGTGATGTAATAGGGCCGCAACCTAGAAACTGCAGAAATGAATTTTCCAAGGCATTTGAATTGCTGTTGGTGCACTTTAATTGTTTTTTTCCTTTTGCAAAGCACTGCAAAGTTAAGTTGAGATCAGAACATTAATGAAAGATATCGGTACTACGGTACTGCAGAACAGAGGTGGCAGCGTTTTGGAATATTCCATGGAACAGAAAGATAAACCCTTAGGATACGAAAAGGGATTATTTCATGCTGTCTGTTATGACTGGTGGTTATGCTAGAAGAATGTCAAAGTTGAGATATTTCAGAATATGTGGCTAGATTGTATAACAAATTGGAGTACAGCTACCAAAATCATTAAAAACCCAGATTTTTATGAATGTAAAAAGATATATTAGCAAATAGTTTATAAGAAATTAGAGAAAACATTTCAAAAATTAAACATGATTCCTTTAGAAGTATACAAATAATAAAAATTGAGGGTTAAATACTAGTAAAGCAAAACTTAGTATTGTATTCTGCTTAATATTATTAATTTAATATTGATACATATATTTTGATGAAGGTAAAAAAATATCTAGTATCTTTTCTAGAGAAAACAAAACAACCTTTATTTGGGCACCCAGAAGGCTCAGGTAGTGTTGATGGGGAAATTCATTTTTCCCATTTTTTTTAGGGAACATGTTGCTTAGACTGTTGTGAGGAATAACTCTGCATGGGATTCTGGACTAGATATGTGATAGTGGTGACAAGAGCAACACAAGGTGACAGCCGAACTCCAATAGAAGGACATATCCTCACACATGTGTTAAGGATTGAGTTATTTTCCAGAATTTATTATAGATTCGATACACCTGCTATGTATAAAATGAAGTGGAGAGTTGTAGAAGTAATGAACCCATGAATTCAGATTAGACAGATTTTGAATACTGAACCACCGTTTTTTCCCCTCAAGAGCAGACACTTGGAAGTATTTTGTTAATTTGTAGCTTCAAACCATGCTTTAACTCTGAATTTTAAAAATAGTGCCCCCTCCCCCCAGATTGCATCTTTGGCTTATTTGTCCTCTCTCTCTCTCTCCTTCTTCTTCTTTTAAGGCAGAATCTCTCTTTGTCCCCGTAGGTAGCATGTCGTAGCAGGGCATCATCATAGCTCACAGCAACCTCTAACTCAAGGGATCCTCTTGCCTTTACCTTCTGAGTAGCTAGGACTACAGAAGTGCACCACCACACCTGGCTAGTTTTTTCTATTTTTAGCTTTGCTCAGGCTGGTCTGGAGTTCATGAGCTCAAGCAATCCACTAGCCTCCGCCTCCTAGAGTGCTAGGATTACAGGCATGAGACACAGCACCTGGTCTGTCTTCTTTCCGCTCTCTGCCTTGACAATTTTTCTGTGGCTTAAATTTCTTCAGTTCCTAGAAGAGA
>NW_003852427.1:16533613-16569053 GCF_000181295.1 Otolemur garnettii | reverse complement strand
TCTCTCTCTCTCTCTCTCTCAACAGAAGCTCACTTTGTCACCCTCCGTAGAGTGTAGGTTGCTCATAGCAACCTCAAACTCTTAGACTCAAGTGATTCTCTTGTCTCAGCCTCCTGAGTAGCTGGGACTACAGGTGCCTACCACAATGCCCAGCTATTTTTAGAGACTTGGCCTCACTCTTGCTCAGGCTGGTCTCCAACTCCTGAGTTGAAGCAATTCACCTGCCTTGACCTTCCAGAGTGCTGGGATTACAGGTGTGAGCACCCTGCGGTGTATTGCTTACAAGCCTGGTCAAACTGGACAGGTCCAAAATAGAACTGAAGGTCTCTTCTGTTCCTCCTTCTTTCTCCCTGAAAGTCTGTTTTATGGGTTGTTCAGTAAGATCACTACTTTTTAGTGCGTTGGGCTCACAATCAAGGAGATTTCTTTTTGCACTTCTCCTTCAGTCCCATCAACAATTTGTCTCTAAGTTCTTCAATGCCAGCTTGCCCTTGGCTTCTTTCCTCTTTCACTCCATTTATTGTAGCTCTATAATCATAATGGTTTCCTTCAATCAACCAAATGCCACTTTACATTTCATTCTTGGCATCAAGGAAACTTATCTAAAAAAGCTGCCATCTATTTAGTATTAAATAAATGTTGGGCCTTCTACATAAAATATCTCACTTAATTCTCACCTGTGCCTCATTCAAAAAGTGTTATCTTCATTTACAAAGAAAATGAGAGCACAACAAATTGAAGAAACTCCAGGGCACCAGGATAGTGGATGTGTAATGTCTCTTTCAAATAGAAACTCTTTTGAGCATGAAAGGGAAGATTTTGGAAATAATTATAGCTGCATAGACATAAAAGGAAACTTTCCCAGACAAGCCAGGACACTTGTGACTTAATCAGGGTTCCACCCTAGGTCAGTCTAAAAAGATACTACAGACATCTTGTTACCATGAGGAGTAGCTGGTGAGCTGGGAATGACAGAAAGAAAGGAAAGAAGCTGATCTTTAGATGACAAGGTTAGTTCACCCCATCTCCCACCTTCATGTTAAGTAGATAACAAATATCCTTATTGTGTAGGCCATTTTGTTTGCTATTCCATTTCTCCAGGACGAATGCACTTTGATGGATGGAGAGACATACATTACACAAGCAATGGCAATGACATATGACATCTGCTAGGGTAAAGGAAGTGCAAGACGCTTTAAAAACCACCTTGTCTAATCTTCTGGAGTGCGAATGGGTGTAGCGGATAAACGGATGGCCAATGAGAGATTTCTGGAGGAAAAGGTATTAAAATAGAAATGTGGGTAGTGAATTGAACTCTGTCTACCTAATTTTCGTTTTTTGGGGAAATGGAAGTTTTTCCTCCCGAGAACTTTCAGCCTTAGTGATTTATACATGCTTTGCTTCTCAACTTTGACAGGCAGGTCACATGAGATGAGACTGACATGACAGGGTTAAGGTGGTGCAGAGATTCAGTTTGGAAAGTCACCTGGAAGTGATGCATTTATTTGATTTATTTATTTATTTATTTATTTATTTATTTTTTGAGACAGAGCCTCAAGCTATCCCCCTGGGTAGAGTGCCATGGCATTACAGCTCACAGCAACCTCCAACTCCTGGGCTCAAGCGAGTCTCCTGCCTCCGCCTCCCAAGTAGCTGGGACCACAGGCGCCCGCCACAACGCCCGGCTGTTTTTTGGTTGCAGCCGTCATTGCTGTTTGGCGGGTCCGGGCTGGGGATTCGAACCCGCCACCTTAGGTGTACATGGCTGGCGCCTTAGCCGGTTGGGCTATAGGCGCCGAGCCTGATTTATTTTTTCACATTCACTAATGTGTTTCATTTTTCTTCTAAGCTTGTCGGTGTGAAATGTTACGATGCAAATTATTATTATTTTTTTTGCTTCTACTTTTGCTTTGTAAAACCTCTGGCTTTCTTGGGGTGATTTCTTGTTGAGCTGGAATTGAAATATAAAAAAGGGAGACCTCTGAATTCATAAACGACTTGCTACAAAAACACAGACATGCACCAAGCAATTCAGAATTATACAAACAATGCCAATTGTAGAAGGACCACCTGTTCCATGATAGTCAATCCTCAGAGATTTTAAACACACTTTCTTCTAAGCCTTAATTGACTCAGGATGAGGTAATCCTGTGTATCTGTTCAAAACCATTAATGACCTACTTCACCTGATTGCGGCAAGTGTGTGTGTGTGTTTTTTTTTTTCCTCCAGATTTGTCAAATGGTAAGTTCAAGGACTTTATGCACTGATAAACAACAAAATTGACCAAATTTAGCAGTGGGTTTCAGCAAAAGGCAATTTTTTTCCTTTTCATCTTCCATCTAATTTGACAACTAATGGTTTTCGAAAAATTAAAGCTGGATGATTTCTCCAGCGCACTTGCTAGATTTTGATTAGATGGAGTGTGGTCCGTCTTCTGCTTGGCTGTGCGGAATTGTTCTCTGGGTGTGCTCCTCCCGGCTCTCCCAGTACTGCAGGATTCCATACAGACGGGCTTCTCTTTGTCTGTGGAAGTGTGTCCTGCTCCTCAATTCCGGGCCTTTGTTTCTAAAACTACCATTTGATTTATACAACTTTGAGTAAGTCCCTTGACCGCTCCTCTGTGCTTCATAATATTTATTATTTGTGAAGTGATAATGAGGATGCTGAAGATGAATGGGGCACTTTTCCTGGGCAAAAAACTTTAGAAAATCATCAAATCCACCAAAAAACTAGAATTGACACACATGGACCAACTCTATTTATTTTGCTTTCCAACAATTCCTACAGCTCTTCCTTCACGGGGAGAGGGTTTACTACAATGGCTCTTCTGGCTCCGGGATATCATGCAAATGTTTACTTTGCTTTGATTAAAGCAGAACTTTACACAGAAAGGCAAGTACAAAATAAAAACTCAAAGTGGGTTTTATCTGGAGAGAACCAGGCATATGGCAGGGGAGTGTGGGGCTGAGGTTGCGAGCCGAGGGAGTGCCCAGAAGTCCAGAGGCCTTCCTGGTATCAATGCCTCTTATTAGAGACACACAGTTATGCGTCCCTCCACTGCTCTGTATGTAAGAGACTTCAGAGCCAGGCCTGCCTGGCCCTTTGCAGAAAAATAAGTGCTTCCTTTATGCCATAGCACCATAAAATCTGGTCTTTATAAATAAAAAGGAAGAGACACAAATCATGCACGATGACATGGGAAAATGAAAGCAAAATCAGAGCGAGTGGGTGTAGCGTAGCGAGGGGGGAATGTGCCACAACAGAGCAGGGAAGCCCAGAAGGCGGGATAGCTCTGATGCAAAGAAGAAGTTAGATGTTGGAAAAAAATATCTTGAGTGCTCTGGAAGAGACTCCAAAGCAAATACTGAAAGTCCCCTCTAAAGATATTTTAAAGAGGAAAAATTAAGACAAAATCGTCTGGACTCTTTATTTGAACGGTAAAAAATGTGGCTAGAGCGAGGCCAAAGTTACCAAATTCAGTATGATCTTTGGCGGTTTGTAAGGCTTTTGGGGGGGTGTGTCTCTGCACTAACACTTGCTGCCTTGTGACTATGCGCAAGTTATACACTCTCTTTGCATCTCAGTTTTTCTCATAAGCAAAATAGGGAACATAACAGTACCTATCTCGGAGGGCTTTGAGAGGGTACAATGAGATTATTCCTAAAATATACTTAAAATGGAGTGACAGCAAACATTCATTTAAAGTTAGCTGCCATCCATTATTTATAATTTTTGTCACTACTATTACCATTGAGAAATGATTTATTTATTTAATTTTTTTTTTTTTTTTGGAGACAGAATCTCACTTTCTGGCTCTCTGTAAAGTGTGGTAGCATCATAGCTCACAGTAACTGCAACGTCCTGGACTCAGGAGGCCCTGTTGCCTCATCCTCTCAAGTAGCTGGGATTATAGATGTCTGCCACAACACCCAGTTATTTTTAGAGGTGTGGTCTGGCTGTTGCTCAGGCTGATCTTGAACTCCTGAGCTCAAGCAATCTGCCCACCTCAGCCTCCCAGAGTGCTAGAGGATTACAGCTGTCAGCCACCAAACTGTGAATCTTGGTCCATCACTCACTACCTGTGGGTACTTTTTTCTTTTTTTTGAGTCAGAGTCTTATTCTGTCACCCTGGTTAGAGTGCCCTGGCATCATCATAGCTCACAGTAACCTAAAATTCCTGGGCTAAAGCAATCCTCTTGCCTCAGCCTCCTTAGTAGCTGGGACTACAGGCACCAGCCACAATGCCCAGCTTGTTTTTTCTGTTTTTAGTAGAGATGAGTGTTGCTCTTGCTCAGGCTGTTCTCTAACTCCTAAGCTCAGGTGATCCACCCACCTCCCAAAGTGCTAGGACTATAGACGTGAGTCAGCCTGCCTGGCCTACCTGTGGGTCTTCGGTCAAGTTCCTTAAGTCTTTGCGTCTCTATTTCTTCATCTGTGAAGTGGGAATCATAGTACTTACTTCACGGGGTTCCTATAAACATTACAGGAATCAGTGTTTACAGTGTCTTTACAGCTGTGCCTGGCTCAGGGGATGCTCCTGTCATTGTGATGATGGTTTTTCCATCCTGTCCTTCTCCCTTTCTATCCCTAAGCCACACTGATGTGTTCTGTTTCTCATACGTATCCGACTCTCATGACTCAGGCTCCTTTCTCTGGAGCTCTCCTCGTTAAGCAGGCCTTCCCTGACCACCCCATCTCTTTTGCTTCAAACCCACAGGTATTCTCTCTCTCCATTCCCGTCTCAGTTTTGCCACAGAATTTCCCACCTGACATTATCTCTGTGCATGCGTGCTTCCTTGTCCATGATCCAACTTTTCCCAACTCTTACGGAAAATAAGCTACATGCTCTGTTTGCTACTCTGTCCTAAGGCCCAGATCCACATCTGGCTGATACAAAGCCCTCAGAAATGCTAGTGAAATCAACAGCACAAGTATCATGTGATCTAGAGACCATATCCCATCCTTAAAGACAGTCTGGAATGGGGCAGAGCAAAATATGCTCCATGTAGGGAAGTCTATGGTGTTTGATCCACTGTTGGGGACTATATATTCTCTTCCTAAATCCGGATAATTTGGGAATGAAAGGAGATGATTCTAATAGTCATGCTAGGATAATAAATAAAAAACAGGGACAGTCTAGACCAAATCTTATCTATGAATTCTCTGCATTATAATCATAGGTGAGGACAGACGCGTAAATGCAATTTCCAGGACTCCATTGCATAAAGATCTGGCTCCCTGGGTATCAGGAGCTTTGCTAAAGGGGCCCTAACATCTCTATTTTGGGAAGCGCTGTACTGCCTGGTTCTGAGACCCGCCAAACATGCCAAAGTTTGAGAACGGCTGGGGTTAGGGATTAAAATGCTCTCCTTTGGGTGCTTTGTCCCCAACACAGGAGGTCTCCCGAAGGTGTTAAATACTTATTAACACTGTTGTGCGAGAGCTCAGTGGCACGGTGAGACTGGCGAGGTTGGCGAGATTGCCGTGTGGGAGCCAAGTGCTCATTAGCACTTGTATGGGAACCTCTGCCTGTTCTTGAGAGTTAATTTCTTGGCAAACAATGAGCGTCTTCATGAAGCACTTCTGCGGAGTGAGGACAAATTTGGGGTAATGTAGTGCAAATTGTAGGAAGTGAGCACATTAGCAACGAAAGGGATTTAATACGTCTGAAAATGAGCTTTAGTGTGTCTGGCAAAAAAGATGTATCTTTGGGGGAAAAGGGCATTATGCTGCTATACATAAAATCACTGGTTTTTGAACTTTATAATATTGTCTCTCTTTTTTTGAAAACAAGGTGTTGGAGTTTGACGATTAGAATGACACATGTGAAATACGAAATGCTTTGAGGATTTTTGCCACATGTATGTCTGGGTTGGTGGCAGGGGCCATATTTTTTTGATTGTGCGTGATAGTGGTACCGTAAATAAAGGCTTTACCACCCTCTGATCTGTTTACTTCTCACTTTTATGAGGAATTCTCCTCCTTGTCTGTGTTATCTCCCCTTTGTGGGAATGAGCGACTAATTGCCCTTTTGGGTTCTCCTCATGCCTTTATTAACTTATCTCTTTTTCACAATTACCCTTTTCTAAGCTTTTCAAATTCATTTCTCTTACCGTGTGTGCGTCGCTGATGCAGGAAGATAATGTATGAATCTATACCTTCATCACATTGAACTCTTAGAGACACACATGTAGGCTTGGATTTTAGCAATCTCAATAGCAACTCTGCATTTAAGTTGCAATTGCAGTTAAATAACTTATTAATGCTTTAAACAGAATCATTAGACACAGAACTGTCGTTTTATATAGGTCTATATCAGAAACATAGACATTTCCCTTCCGTAACTTCACTTACTATCACCTTTCCACGAAGTAAAAAGAAATTGCTGGAGAAAGTGTTCTTGTGTGATTTTCACTTAAAATAATATGAAAAATAGGGTGGCACCCATGGCTTAGTGGTTAGGGTGCCAGCCGTATACGCTGAGGGTAGCAGTTTCGAACCTGGCCTGAGCCTGCTAAAACAACAAGGACAACTGCAACAAAAAAAATAGCCAGGCCTTGTGGCAGGTGCCTGTCGTCCCAGCTACTTGGGAGGTTGAGGCAAGAGAATTGCTTGAGCCCAAAAGTTTGAGGTTACTATGAGCTGTGACACCACAGTGCTCTGCCCAGGGTGACAGCTCATTGATTGCTTTCAGCTTCTGTATTTTATTTCTCATTGTCTAAATCTAACCACAGATTTGGCAACTTCCCCAAGAATGAGAATTTTACAGATAGAAGCAAGAAGTTATAGTCATAGTGACTCCAAATGCCAGGATGATAATGCCGTGTGTGGACTTTGCAGAAGTGGTTGTCATAATTATTTCTATGTTAGGCTTGCCGTAGTAATTTAGACCGCCAATTTTAAGAGCAAAACAATTTCATTGGGAATAGGGTGAATGTGACTTTAAAGGTGTCTGGCTGAGGGCCAGCTCTTCACCAGTAGGCTGACTGTATTGGACAGCGATTGGCAACTTCTTCCCTAGATTTTCCTACTGATGCAGTTTCAAACAGCAGGTGGCTGACCTCTCTGTTTTCAGAACACCTAACCATCCGGGTTCAAATCAGATCCCTGCCTCCTTAAGCTTGCCTAGAAAGATTGTTTCTCTGAAATCTTGTCCAGAGGCATTACAGTATCCTAATTACCTCTAACATTAGCTGAGTATTTAAAATATTACAGAGTACAAGATCTAACTAGCCGCATCCCAGGGCCTTCTCTACCCATATTAATAAGCGTCGATATGCTAAGACAACAGACTATGACATTTGTCAAAAACTAACTTTAAGCAGAAAATAAACTCTTGCTTCTCTGTGAAATAGTAGCCTCCTACTGGTGGGCATGCTTGCACTGGGAATCAATATTGTCAATCTGGTAACACCTACAGTTCTGAAAGGCAAGCTGTTGTCGAGATGCTGGCTCTACATGGGAGAAGCTGCTCTGATTTTGCAACATGTATTATTTGCCCCCTTCCCTTACCCTCCTTAAATTTATTCCAGTTGTCTTTGATTGCCTTCACATTTTAGTTATGGAATTGTGGCCTGGGTATTTCAGACCATAACTCTTGTTATGATTCAAAGAACACATCTGAGACTGATATAGGGCCCACAGTTTGGGAGCAGGAACATTTTACATGATTAGTAAAATCAAATCTAACGCATTTTTTGGTAGTGCTTGTAACTATAGTTGAAAATACTTTTTTACACACATTTTCCTCTTAAGTGCAATCTGGAATTTATTTCTTCTCTTTTCTTTTTCTTTTTTTTTTTTTTTAGAAGCAGGAACTCCCCCGGTTGCTCACCTTAGCTTCAAACTACTGGGCTCAAGTCATCCTCCCACCTTAGCCTCCAGAACAACTGAGGCTACAGGTGCCTGCCACTTATTCCCTTGGCTGGAGTTATTTTTTAGTATGACATTAATTTTTCATGAACCAGTACTTTTTCATGCATGATACAAGTTCCCATGAACTTTTCAAAAGGAATGGGGTGGTAAGCTTAAGAATTTTTTCACAATTTCAAGTTAGAGAACTACCAATCACCTTTTATAGGACTTCTCTCTTGTTTATGATTATAAGCTCTCCCACAACCCACATTTCCCTTCTCAACATGGGCAACAATTGGTTAGTAGTCTTACGGTCTAAATTTTAAGGCCACGTAAAAATAGCAGACATTACACTTGACATATTTGTATTTAACAAGTATAGAAAAGGAGTGTCATCTTCTTGATACATGTATTCAAATGATATGTTCACTCAGGGCTTTAAGTTGCTATCACTTTTTTTATTTTGGTTTTTGGACCCAAGAAAAAGCCCAAACAGAAACCACAACAAGTCCTTCCACAAAGAATAACTTTTTGTAAACACTATCCCAGGTTAGCTATTTCTACTCTAAAAGAAATGCAACAAAATAGAATAATGAAGGGAATAGAAATGTAAAATGTACTTTATCAAAATTCCGTTTTCTCTAAGTTTCATGTCTGAAATACGACATGCCTCTAAGTAAGATAAATCTTGGCTTTTTGGTTTGTCTATTTAAATATGTATATTTAACTTGTTTTCTTAGAATTAAAAATATATGATATTTGAAATAATTTAATAGCCACGGATGTGAGGCACTATATTTAACTAATTTTTTTCCCTGAATATTCAAAAAGGAAATTGAGAGTCATGTACTGTAGTCATCTGATTATTCAAACTTCCTTAAAAATAGTTTGAAAACAATTTAGGAAATAATAGAATGTACATTGCTTACTCTAGGTAGATTACTAGGAATAATGAGAGTCTCAGAAAATAATATCAATGCGTTAGATATTCAAGAGAATGGAAAAATACAATGTAACAACAACAAAGACTTAGGGGATAATGATAAGCAATTTAGACAAAGGACATTAACTGTAATGTTGACTGCAGCAAAAACAACGTAAGTTTGACTTTTGGCCCTTCACTGGAAAAATGGTAGGGGCAGCAGAAATATTGGGAACATATGTAATTGAAAGAAATAAAAATGCCTTCTTGAAAATTGAAAAAATGAGTACAGAGCTACAGGCATCAACTAAAAAGAGATAACGAGGGCTACATGGGGGTGGGATGCAAATCGAATGAATTTTAAAGAGAAGATGTTTTTATTTGTATTCATTTCTCTATCAGTTTGATTTTTCCAAATACAAGACAGGAGAGAGACTGTACATTGTGATCCCTTTTGATATAATTAGATATCATTCAGATAGATTTTCGAATCAGGGGTTATACTAAATACCTCTCTCTGTGCATGTAACCTGGAAAGAAAATCTGACATCGTTCCTGTGTGTGATTAGAGCTTAAAAAAAATTACAATTATCAAATAAAAAGTAAGTTAGAAGAGTCTCAGAGGAGAAGAGAAGGGCACACATATTTTATGCTAATGGACCGGGTAGCATGACTCAGTTTTACTATTTGTGTGGAAAACTACATTTTCAACATAGATGAGCATAAGGGGAGGCTGTCAGCCCAATAGTAACTACATTTGAGAGATCCTTAAGGGTGAACAAGTAAAAAGGGCCTGTCGAAAAGAAAACTGGAAAAAATAAAGAGAGGATGGAAATAGGGAAAAGAAAATCCCTGAAGGAATTGAAGCTGAAACCATAACCTTACCTCAGCATGGCACAGATTGCTAACTGGAATTACCTTAGTGACCCTATTATGCCTATGTCTTATGGCACTCTCATACTGAATGAAAAATAAGTGAAAAGGATGAATTTCATGATCTTTACTTTGCCACACCCAGGTCAGCACCAAAGATCTCTTTCCCCCTCCCCCATCAGTCTGGGCGAACAGGAAAGCGGGCAAAGCCATCCCTGTGTGCACACCTGTCCAGTGACCAGTGTTGGGGCTAAATCCGGCTGCATTTAGCCATTTGCACATGACAAACTCCTCATTACGGTTCTTAAACGTGCAATTAAAAAGAGATTGTCTAGAGAAGATTCTAATGGCTCTGTGGAAAAACGCTAAACCCCATTTACTAAATATGAAATCAAACATTGCAATTTATGGTAGCCTGTGCCTGGGAAACCCTTTTCCTGACCACATACAGGGAATGGGGAAATGTTTTTGACGATGGTTACGTAGTTGCCTTCTGCTCTGTCAACCGTCTTCACATCCCTTTTGTTCTTTGGCCTCGCATCTGTTCTCTCGTGGATTCTCGGGCTTGTTTTTAGCCTCCCTCTCCTTTCGATTAATGTTCAGGGACTGAGGCTTTGTTACTCCGGGTGCAAATCCTTCCAGTCTGTTTCTCTCTCCCGCCTTTGCTGTCCGGGCTCATTCCCCTAAAGGAAAGTATCCCGTGCAGTTGTCACCCTGAATATTTCATTACTCTGCTGTTGTTTGTCCCCGATGCTCTTGTCCTCCTTCACCTTGAGATTTGCAGACTTGGGTCAGTTTTTTAATCCTCATCTCCCCTTGATGACCCACGGTTGGTGCCCTACCTTCACTCACAGTTTCCCCCATGGTTGCAGAGGGGGTTCTTACATCAGAACGTACTCAAGCTCTGTGATCATTTCTCTTTAGGAAGGGCAGTTCTCAGCCCATCTAGGCACCTAGTAGGCTAGCTGCCCCTCACCACAGTTTCACTGGTTATCCTTCCCGACATCCCTTTTGTCTTGTGGAAAGATCTTTTCCTTTCCTTAGGAGGTTGAAGCTGGGAAAGGCTAGCTGCCTGCAGCCTTACTTAGAAGGCTATGTTTTTATCTGACTCAGGATGTCAAATAAGTATCATCTCAATACTAATTTTGTTTTCTAATTGTGTGACCTTGGCTAAAGTATTTAACCTCTTTGGGTCTCAGTTTTCTTTTCTGGGTAATGGGTCATCATTCCACTTATTACACAATTTAAAATGAGCTGTGTAAGGATGACTGAGAATGAAAGAAGTTATCAGCTTATGCTCTTAGCACGGTCTTTGGCATACAGCAAGTACCATGGAAGTTGTGCGAGTTTTGCTAGTTTTATTAATATTCCCTCAGGAGCATATTTTTGAGTATAAGTGGTATGTCTGTTTATTTGTGTGCAGAGCTGGAGGAAGACATTTTAATTACTTCATGATCATAACATGTATTTCATATACTGATGTAATATATTTAATTTAGCTTCATAGGAACACACTTTATAGTGTCATCTTTAGGCTACGAAATATGTTGTTATCCAAAATACTGATTGAAATTCTGGGGCTTGAATTTACATTTTGCCCAAGAACTATGGAATATAATTCCGTCCCTCTCCTCTGGGGAGGAAATTGCATCACTTTGCTTCATTCACTTGGGTGGTAAACATTTGGCAAAACTGCTAAGGTAGATTTAGGAATCTTAACTGAGAGTATTTCTAGTTTTTTTTTTTTTTTGAACATTGTATCTCTTCAAAGGGGAGCTGCTGCTTACAGTGAAATTATAATCCTGGGATGAGCAAGTATAGCTTTTTTAACTTATATGCTCATTTGATAAAATATGAGCAAGAAATAGAAATGTCGAATCTTATCAATCAAGATTTTGGGTCGTGTATCGATTAGCCTTTTTGTTTTCAAAATTTGAAATATTCTGAAGAGCCACGGCATATTTGGGGAGTTTTGAGTTTTGACTAAGCCATAGCTTTTGAAATATATGGAACAATTAACAGATTTCCTCTTAACTGTCCGTACTGTGGGTTTTAAGCATGGTTGGGGAGAGAGTGAAAGCCATCCTTGTTTCGTCTTTTGTCAATAAAGGCCTTCAGAGAACAGTAACAATTTTTACTACCAGATTATGAAACTGCAAGAGCCCTACGTTGTCACACTTTATGGAGTGTGTTTATCAGTCTTTTAAAGCTTGGTACTCTCATGTGCATTTGTAACCTGTTAGAGGAGAAAAGCCTATTTTGTTGGTTATAATTGACACGGAATATGTTGAGTTATAGGTAGTTATAATTTTACATGGTAACTATATGTTAGATAGTTTGTACATTCCATTCTATGTATTTAAAAGCTCTAAGATATTCTAAATGATAAAGGAATGTGAAATAACATGTAATCTACGTTTTTTTAAAAATAAAAGCATTTGAAACACCCGGTGTGTTGATTTTCCTATAAATTATTTAGAGAGGAATAATAAATTATAGGCATTTTTTCAGGCTTCACAAGACTAAAAATGGCTAAATATAATATGTATGTGTGTGTATATATACATGTGTGTGTACACACACACACAGAATAAAGCCTGTACATTTTTAATGAGAAGACTGAGTTTCTAACATTATGGTGTCAGTATTATTTTTGGACACCAGAAAATATAGTTTTGGTGATTTCTTCCTCCTCTCTCCCTCCCTCCCTTTTTTCTCCCTTCCTTTTTCTTTTCTTTTTTCAAAGATGACAATAATCTGTTGAACTTTTAAAAGTGTGGCAGCATTTTAGTCTTAAAAAATTTTTTAAATATTGCCACTAGCATAAGTGTGTGTACTACACAGGCTCTTATCCACAAACTAATAAGTTGTATGACTAATAGCATAACTATTCTAACAGTTAGACCAAAACTTTTAGGATTTTTGTTATGGAAATAAAAATCCGTTAGTGAAATAACCAATTTACTAAATGTGTTTGTAATAGTCTTCCAAATAAATGGCTTTCTATTAGGACATAGCCCTGGGGGCTAAAAGTTTTAGAAATAACTTTTTTTTTTTAAATTTTAGGGGGCATGATTTTACCTTGGTAGTAAAGAGATAATATTTTGTAGTTCTTTAGTCTTACACATGTTATGGAATATCAAGGCAATGCCATGTAACACAGATTACAATTGGACCAACATCAAACTTTCTTAGTAATAATTTCCAATATAAAAAACAATTGACGTAATTTTTTTTTCAAATGGCAAATGAATTAAAAGACTAATTACCAAGTAATTACTCTGGATTATTTGATTATCAATTAAATATTGTAAATATGATTTTTTTGATGGATTGTAGTTTTCATTTTACCTGATCAAATGAAAATAGATCAAGGTCCTCTGAAAGCATCTATCTAATGAAGCTAAAATTTTATCTCCCAGGGCTGCCGGGAAACGTTATTTACTCGCCCTTTCTTCTGATCACATGAGGAAATGTCCTGGTGTGGGATCACATTTAATTTAAACTGTAGAAAACACGTGAATTGCTAATTTATCTAACAGTGTAGAGAAGAATCGACTCCCTTTATTTTACAACCATTATTTCCAGAATGTGAGATTACAAACATCTAACACTGGAGCAGGAGAAGCTAAAAGAGAAAGCAATGTCCATAGTCGGTTAGCCATGTGCTCATCTCTGATCAGAACGGAAAGCAGAGAACTGAAGCTCGGTAACCAAGAAAGCATGTTTCCATCTTCTAACTATTTCTGAAGTTGTATCGAGTACATGATAGTTAAATATAACACACTTCTTTCTAAATCTGCTATATTTATCTGATAGACCAGGGCCTTATCATTATTATTCCATAACAAAAGCATGCTGACCCATGTGAAATGTATATGATAAATCCGTTTTTACTGCACCCTTGAATATTGATGAAATCAGGTAAATTATAATTAAATCCCCACACATTTCTTCTCCACATCAAAGTGAGTTACCTTTTCCACTTTCTTGCCTGTAAGCATGCATTCTAGAGGTGAGGAACATCACCTGACTGGGAGTATAAATTGTTTGCTCTTAAACTGTGCTTTAGTTGGCAAACTAAAACCTGTGCCATAGGATCCCATCAAAGGCCATCAGGCTGTCATTAATAGACATCAAAGGGCATCCTCTCTGTAGCCTTTAAGTTGTATGGCAGGTGTCTCATAGAGACGTCAAGGTCATGGAGGAAGCCACGAGAAGACTCCATGTAAACTCAGTTATCTCTGTTTCCTTTCATCTATTTAGGAGGTAGGTATACTGGGTTAGAAAGAGTTTTGCAGTGATTTGAATACTGGACATCAAGCCTCTCTGATTTCAGCTGCTCTCAGCATGGAGGCCATAGCTATGGTCTTTCCTGATGGATACATCTGGGGAACAGAAAAATGATCCCTGTGATGATGCCATGAAGGGCCTTTGAAGCAGAGAGCAAGAAGCCTCTTTTTAGCTCCTCTCAGGACACAAATACAGAGGCAGGTTGGTAGACTTGAGTGATTCAGGATAACTTTGGAGAGGAACCGTTTCCAAATCCTAAAGCAGTGCTCTAATTTGCTTAACATGGGACTGAGGAATTTTCCATGAACAGAATAATGGAATTTTTATTTAAACAAAGTAGCACGATAAATCCCGTTTCTTCTGGTTAGAGCCTGCTCATGTAATTATCCCCTTAATGAGATATTACAAAAACCTATATGGAGAATAATATTCTTACAATCAAATTAGAGGACAACGATAGCTAATTTTTAGCTGATTAGAGAAATGCATGGATGGCACAAGAAAACAAATACTTAGGGCCGTCCTTAGATTTCTTTTATGATTTGTTTTCCAGTCACATCTGCACCATCCCAGGGTGTATTAATTTATTTTTTTAAGCAAGTATATCCTTTATATGGCCACAGCCTAGAACATGTCTTGGCTAGTTATTTCTACTTTATTAATACCAAACAAAAATTTGTACAAGAACTAACAAATTACCATCACCAATGAAGGATTTTTTTTTTTTTTGCCTAATGAATTAATATATTTAAAAAATACAGTTAAAGCCATTTTGTACTGCTTTGATCATTCACTTACACGTCATTAAGTAGTCTAAGCATTTTATTATGAAAGGGCTGTGTTTACAAATTAGACTAGAGAACACGATTCACCCCAAAGATCAGCATATATATTGTATTTTATTTCAGATGTACATGACACAACCTTAATATTAGAGGCAGATGATTAAAAGAACATTACCTGAGCCATGAGAGTCACTGAATGAGCTTTGCTAAATTGGTTGTTTTCTGTTTTGTGATTAATTGTGCTTCTAAACCATATTTTAGTGTGCTTTGTTTTTCTGTCCCCAGTCATCCCATATTATTAAAGAGAAATTCTGCATATCTCTCCTGGAGTCCAATTAAGGATTTGCATCATGACTAGATTTTTCACTTTAATTACTGTATATAAAGTAGGTTTTGACTTATTTCCATATTTATCAAACTATGCAGAAGAAGCAAAATTCATCAAATAAACAGATATCTGTGGCTATAATTGCAGCCTGCATCGAGCATGTAGGAAGGAAATATGAGGGTCCAAATTTCATTATGTAGAACATAATAAACATCTGAATAATTAAACTGTGTGTAAATCACAGGCTCGGCAGTAGTAAGAAGAGGAGACACCTTCATTTGATCCGAAAAGTATTTTAAATATATTGCTAAAAATACACCCTGAACATTAAACAAACAATGAGTTGGAAAAACTTACGTCTTATCCGGTGAGACACAGCACCCTGGAAAATGTGCACTTGAAATATTTAAAAATTAATTGTATGATACAGGATGAGTTTCTAAAAGTCTCCCGTCTTCTTGGCACATCGGAGAATACAACTGAAAAATCTTAGCGAATTGTTTTGAGGATTTTCTTTGCATCTATACAGAAGTAATTAACCCTGAGGGATTGACCCACCCTTTTCTAGGACTATGACAAACACACCTGGTTTCTCTCTCTATATAATTTAAAACTCAAAATACATATTCAATTTACAAACGTTTAGCTAGACTTCTTATTAGTTATACTTAATTGTATATAAAAGGCTTGTAACAAATAAATATAGGGGCTTTATTTTGAATGTACTAGAAAGGTAATAAGAGAAAGTATATTAACATAATGACCACGATGCTAGCAACGTATCAAGTAGAAAACCCAGGACTTTTTACTTTAAGCATAATTATTTAATATTTAAGACAACCAGGAAAGAGAAAACACTTCAAGGGGTTCTACTTTTGATTATTTAATTACAAAAACTTAAATTGTCTCTAGTGTCACAAATGAATTGGGTTTATTAATTTCAAAACTTTCAAAAAGACATTTTAATTTAAATTTTTAGCATAGTTAAGCTCCTGACAAGGAAAGTTTAATTCTAGTTATTGTAAGGTTTCTAAGGGCTTTGAATTAATTTATCTTGTAAGCCCTGCTGTGACTGTAGCTGGTTACATTTGAATTAGATATTAAGGACAGATAAAGTGATGAACCTGCTTGGCTTCCACTCTGTGCAGATTTATCATATTTTCATTTCCACAGGCTCCCAGAAATGAGTATGTCTAGAAAATGGGACCTGCTTAATGTCTAAAATCATTTCCTTCTTCATTGCAATGGATACAGAAATTTTCTTTTTACTTCCAAATATGTGGCAAAATGCAGGAATATGGCCCTTTATAGGTAAATATAGCTAATCACAAGCCACTAAATTATAACTTGGGTATGTCCCAAAGGCAATGCATATGGAGATGGCTAATGTACAAAATTAGATGTGGAGGAAGGGTTTGTGCTTACTTTAATTTGGGGGTGGTGGGGAGAAAGTAAGTTTGAACTCACTCAAATAATGCGTTACTATTCATCTCTTTGTACTGTTTTTTTTTTTTTATAGTGAAAAGTTATATATTTAGAATTAGCAGGTGGATTTAGTTTAGATAATGCCAATTCTGTTGGCAACAACCAAAGCATTGTAATTGGGAGCCTTCTTCTCCATCAGGCCTGATCAGGGTGTTGACCTTGGCCATACTGAGGTTCTAACACTTCTTTACAGCCTGTTTGATCTGGTGCTTGTTGGCTTTGACATTCACAGTGAACACAAGAGTGTTGTTGTCTTCTGTCTTCCTTGTGGTGGACTCAGTGTTCGGGGAACTTGACAGTGGCATAGCAGTCCAACTTATTTCTCCTGTGGGCATGCTTCCGAGGATGTATGGGTTACCTCCAAAGCCACAGTGTCTTTGGCCATTAGAAGATGGGTGATGTTTGGTTTTTTTTTCTTTTTTGTGTGTGTGGCTGTGGATGGCTTTTAGCACTGCCTTCTCAGCCCCTGACTTTCCTTTGGTTTGGGGAGGGGTAGGGGCTTCCTACATCTTTGGTGCCATCTTGTGAAAAGGGTCTGTACTAACAATTTTGATTACTGTATGAATACTCCATCTCTTTTGGTGTTGAGCTGGCTAGTCCTTTATTCCTCTCTTAAAGTTCATTTTCTGGAAACTGTTGACAAAAAAAAAAAAAAAAAAAGAAAGAAAGAAAAAGAAAATAAGCCACCACAGATTGTATAGATTGTATTCAAATACCTTGAAAATGATTAGCAGAATTGAATACAATTAGTTGAGTGGATGTATAGTGGCATCTCATCAGAAATAGCTAGGTGGCTTAAAATGATGTTTTCAAAGCCCATGCCCATAGATGAAGTCATTTAGATGGTCATATAAGAAAAGAATATTATGTCATGAAAGCAAGAGAGTAACATTTCAAAGTATTTGTCTGCTATGGTGTAGAAATTACATAAAATATTAGAGGGTAATTACAAATATAGAATTTGTATATTCCAATGGTGCACATTACACCATGACACATTCTGTGAGCCAAATAGTCACATTATAGTTGAATATAGGCTTCAGTAGTGTTAATTTTCTAGAAGGAAGAAAAGCTCTAATTGAATCCATATTTCATCAATAATTCTAAAACAGCTTCTCATTTCCTGAATTAGTTTGGACTATAGTGATGGGATTACATAAATTATGTAGGAAATAAATATTTTTTGAAGAAGAGATTTTCATTTTCATTTATAAATTAAGATTGTTTTTAGTAATACCCAATGCAGAATCACAAACACAGATTATTTACCCCCTTAACAATAGAATGTGGTCACTTTGATCTGTAAGGATCTTAAAGCATCTGTTGACATCTACTATTTTTCTCTACTCAGAAAAGGTATGTTTCATTTTGTTTATTTTCCTTTTCTTCCCTAATCAAAGCTTAGTCTCTTACTGTAGAAAATATTTATTGGTTTTTGTTTGTTTTGCTCTGATATTTTTTGAGACAGAGTCTTACTCT
The DNA here is from genome assembly GCF_000181295.1 of Otolemur garnettii. Taxonomy (NCBI): domain Eukaryota; kingdom Metazoa; phylum Chordata; class Mammalia; order Primates; family Galagidae; genus Otolemur; species Otolemur garnettii. The sequence continues at coordinate 16,551,033 of NW_003852427.1, read as the reverse complement.
ATCATCCTGGGTAGAGTGTCCTGGTGACAGAGGTCACAGCAACCTCAAACTCCTGGGCTCAAGGGATCGTCTTGCCTTAGCCTCTTGAGTCGCTGGGACTATAGGCACTTGCTGTGATACCTGCCTCGTTTTTCTATTTTTAGTGGAGATGGGGTCTCAGTCTTGCTCAGGATGGTTTCAAAATCCTGATTTCCAGCAATTCATCCGCCTCAGCCTCTTACAGAGCTAGGCTTACAGGTGTGAGCCACTGCGCCTGGTCCGTGTTTATTGTTTTTAAGGGAGATTTCTAAGCCTTACCTAGATCTACTTATTTAGAATCTGCAGGTTTGGGAGAAATTACAATCCTTGGCTGGTTGTGCTGGTAAACATTTAACAATTTGCTCCATAAAAAAAGTGTATAAACAGTGGTATACTATGAACAATTTTAAAATACTAAAATATACAATATTCTTTTTTTGTTGTTTTCTTTAATTTATGTGGAACTCTTCTTATTTGTAGCCAAATCATGGTTGCCATAGATGGATGAGTATACGTCCAACCTGAATGTTGGTTGCTATTTTTGATTATAGTAAGATTAAGATGACAATAAACAAATAGAGGCATCCGTATGTTGGAACTCATTAGTAAATGATGTTGACTTCCTTGTTGAATAAGCTTGCAGTTTTTGAGTATTGCAAGAATGTCTCTTGAGTTTTTGTTACCTACAGTGTCATAGCTACAGAAAAGACACTCTGAAATATGCATCAGCATACCCAACAAAATCAACAAAATAAGAAGGCCTTCTTTTATTTATTTTTTTTTTTTTAGCATTTTTCAAATTTCATGTTGCAAACACTCTCACCTTGGCTCATTTCAAGCTAGCACTGTGATGTCACTTAAAGCAGAGTTGGGAAGATATGCCGTGTAGCACACGATTACCCAATATTTTCATTATAATGACATAATGGAAGCAAATAAGTTAAAGAGCGGGATAATAGTAAAATGTGGTAAATAATTAGAAACTGATGAATTTCAAATACTTATCACTTTTATTTTAGAAATAATTTTATTTAATTTTAATATACTTGAGATACTTAATATAACATACACTTTAAAACATAACTTAAATGTTTCGTAATGATCGCATTTAACAACTAGCTCACAAAATTTCTGACAGTGTAACAACTTAAAAATGAATTTAAAAAAGGCAGAAAGCTTAGAAATGTCTCAAGGGGTTAGATTTACAGGTTACTTTTATTTATTTATTTATTTTTGCAGTTTTTTAAAATTTAATTTTATTTTTTGGCAGGAGCTGGGTTTGAACCCGCCACCTCCAGCATATGGGGCCGGAGCCCTACTCCTCTGGGCCACAGGCGCCGCCTATAAAGGTTACTTTCATAATGCAGGGCACACAGTTTACATAGGTAGGAACGTGTAGGAGCGTGGTAGCTTGTTGTGCTTGTGCGTTAACATCAAGGTATAAAGAACTAAGTATTTACCCAGTGCCCTTGAGGGGCTTAGTTTTGCGCTAATGGTGGTGGGAAATACGGGAACATAAGACTTTTTTTTAACGTCAGGCACTCATGTTTGTGTGAAAATGTTAAGATCGTATAGTGACGATGTAGAATGGAAGGCTAAAGTATGGAGCTCTATGATGATATAAATAGCATGGAAGGCGTTTTGGAAAAGATGACTTAACTGGGCAGTCAAACTCAGATACAGACCTCACACGTGTTACGCAGGAAGGGAGAGGTCGGCAGGCAACAAAATTAGCTGGAGAAACACACAAAATCCAACCAAAGATTTTACTGTTCTTTTCGCAGGTTTCAGCGATGTAATCCAATGCATATGTATTCAACGCTGTATGAGGGTTTGGGGGGTTCAGTTGAAAGGACCTTTAACTCCACTGTTTCTGGGAGTGAGTCCCAACATGCCCTCCTCTACGAACCCCGTTTTCTCAAGCTCCTCCTCTTCTTGGGCCTTCAGCGTCTTTGCTCGTCCCTGGCCCTGTCCCACTCATTTCTTTTCCACTGGTGCATTGCACTTCCAGTTCTGTTGGACAGTGTACACTAAGCTACGTACACTAACTTTCTGTCATAGGGTGGGCAGAAAGTTAACTGGTTTTTGCACGGATCTGCTTAGCAACACATTTTTTTGGTGTGTCGTGTGGTTAAACGTTGAGAAGTACAGACAGAGGGGGGAGACGTCACTCCCCCTGAGTAGGTTTATATCGATAGCAGAGGCTTTCTCAGAGAATGTAGACACATGGGTAAAGGCAATTTTAAAGACATTGCCTACTACCCAGGATCTAGTAGAGAGGAAATGAGAGATTCCTGGCTCCAAGGGAAGGAAAGTTCAAGGTCAGCATTCCAGGTGAGGTTTATTATACAGAGGACGGGGTATGTGTGTGTGTGTGTGTGTGTGTGGTGTGTAGGGTGGACAGAGAGTGGGCATTCATCTGACAAGCCTGACAGCCACATATTCACAAAGATTGTGCCTTCCTCCTCTGGCCAGAGGAAGCACAATACTGTCCTTCCACTTGTCCTTCATTTTATCAAATTTTCCCTTATGACTCTTAACCGCATAAGCGTTGTGGACTCTTAAACCAAGTAGCATCCTATGATTACAATTTTTATCACAGACAGCTTTGTTTTCCTTGGAATTGATAAATTATCCTACTTTTTACATTTGCTTACTTTTTATGACATTAGCCAAATCTTCCTTTGCATTTTACGAAAGCTCTATGAAATGCTTCCAATAAATAACTTATCGCCTAGGGTAGGGTTCTCTCTTCCTGAGTCTCCTATTTACCTTAACCTTGATTTCTATACCCAGTTCAGTAGAACACATTCTCCAATAGATTCTTGGGGAAAGGTTCAAGGTAACACATATACAGTTACTATGTATATACATATACTATAAATTTAGTGTGCAATTTACAATGTAAAACTATTATATTAGGAAATGTGCATGCCTAAGAATTCTTTTTTTTAATTTCTTATAGCATAACTGTGTACATTAATGCAATCATGGGGTACAATGTGCTGTTTTCATAGACATTTTGAAATATTCTCATCAAACTGGTTAACGTAGCCTTCATGTCATTTTCTTAGTTATTGAGTTAAGACACATGCCTAAGAATTCTTTTATTCTCTTCTCATATTTGACCATTAGACTAGATGTGGGATTGAAGATCCTTTCCTCTCAAATTTCAATAATAGTGCACTTGTATTTTCTTGTCTCCAATATTGATGAGAAATCTGATGCCATACTATTCTAAATCAAATCTTTGTAACTTCTGTTTTTAAAATATCAACCTTATTACTAATACAATAACATTTTACAATGTGTAATTTAACACTTCTTATTCATTATATAGTGTAGTGAAAGGCCTTTTCCTGTCAAAATATTCATTTTTCTTTGTGCTGGAAAATTTTTGTTTATTCCCTTTCCAGTTTTTTCTAATATCTCTTTCTAGAGCTTATATTAAAAAGATGACTATTATTCATTTTCATTTATTTTCTTATTTTATTGTTGGGGATTCATTGAGGGTACAAAGAACCAGGTTATGCTGATTGCATTTGTTAGGTAAAGTCCCTCTTACCATTGTGTCCCACACCCACATATTTATTTCTTTATGAAAGAATATTTATAGAGCTTTGTTCTTCCCCTTTGAAGATGTTTATTTTAGAGACGAGGTCTCACTAATTCGCTCCTGGAATGGAATGGTCCTGCTTGCTTAGATCTTCTGAGTCCTAGCTAGGACTCCAGGTTTAAGCTACCTATGTTTGAAGATTTTTTATTATTCAATATCTACATTAACTTATTTTTATAACATGACATCAGGCTGGGCACGGTGCTCACACCTACCTCAATCCTAAGACTCTGGGAGGCCAAGGCAGGTGGATAGTTTGAGCTCCTGGGTTTAAGACCAGCCTGAGCAAAAAGCAAGACCCCCCCCATCTCTACTAAAAATAGAGAAACTGAGGTAAGAGGATCGCTTGAGCCCAAGAGTTGGAGGTTGCTGTGAGCTATGACACCACAGCACTCTGCCCAGGGTGATAACTTGAGACTCTGTCTCAAAATAAATAAAGAAATAAATAAAACATAAATGATAATTGCAGCTATTTAAAATACATGAAAAGTAAATACAATATTGCAATTACTGTATTTATTTGGTATCACTTATTTAAAATCCAATATTTTCAATATTATTTGAGCAAATATAGAGTAAAACTAAAAAATAATACGTAAAAGCTTAATTTATCTTTGACTTTCCCAATTTCTATTGTCCAGCTGCACAGAAGTTCTGTGAATTTCTTCCTCTCACTGCGCGTTCTTTCGCCTGTCCACTTTCCCACATGCCTTATGCTGTGCATGAAATAGTCTTGCTTATCCTCTTTGCTTAAGACAGTCTTACTCATTTTTCTTAGATCTAGGTGACTTTTTGTGAACTCCCTGCCTGAACATTGAGTTAGATGTGTTTCTGTGTGGCTTTGCCGCGTTTATGACCCACTGTCAATAGATTCCAAGCTGTATGAAGTCAGAGATGAAGAGGGTCTTGTTTGTTCTCTTCTCCCCGGTGCCAGGGGATTCAATAAATTTTTTTGTGGAATTAACGATTGAATTGATCTGAGGGAGCTATTCATTTGGAATATTGTCAGTGTCTGATGCTACTACTTGTTCACAGAAGTACATGCCCCCTTTAATTCCTTTAGACACAGAACATCCAAGTTTTAACCAAGTGCACATATGCCTGGCTGAAGTCTGTCTTTTCTACTTTCCTTTGTAGCTAAGTGTGGCCATACAATTTAATTCTGGCTAAAGGAATGTAAGCAAAAGTGCTGTGCTCCGAGTCTGGCCCGAATCTCTTAAGGAATAAGCATGCACCCACGTACCCTCTTGCTCCTGTCTCTCTTTCCACTGACTGAAATAGACCTCTTAGATTATAAGCTAGAAGCTAATTTGAGGATAGAGTGTTAATGCAACAGCATAAACCATCATTTCTGGAAGACAGAGGAAATGCACTTAAACTTTATTTTGTACAAACTACTCTCTTTTGTGTCTCTCTTGCTGTGCCACACAGATTATTCTATGTATTTCAGTTTTCTAGTCAGCAAGTTGATAAAAGTGCTAGACATCTGTTGTCCACTGGCAGCCGGGTCCAGAAGAGTGGATAGAATGTATTTTCCACCCCCTACAAATCCCCTCCCCTGATCGTGAGAGCCCTTCATTTAGACAACTGGTTCAAATAGATCTCTGCTGTGATTACTGGGTAACTACTCTTTTCCAGTTTTCGTAAATAAACCTCTCGTTTTGCTTTTAAACTTTGTATTTTTTTATTTCCTATGCTGTCTTTTCTTGTATCATTTCTGCCATAGGAAGTGGAAGTATTTGAAACATCTTAGGTTTTAAAAGCTTATTCCATAAACCTGAACTCTGAGGAGTTTGTAGGAAACCAATAAGTGTATTGTGATCATCAGTTAGTACTTGCAAATGTGCTGGACAGCAAATAAGATAGAATACTTAATATACGTAGTCCTCAAAGAATTAATATTTTTAACAGTTATGATACACGTGTGTATGTGGATACTTTAGTGGATCGGTGTTGATATTTGCGATATTTGCATGAAGAATATTTCAAAGGGCCTTTGAATTCGGCCTGCCCAAAGGGACTTCGTTATTATCTTTCTGGCTCTTCTAGTTTTTTCATTCTCATGAAGAAGTCATCTAATTCCACAAGTCATCTAATTATACCTGTCAGAGACCTGACCCTAGTCTACCATTTCTCATTCATTCCCATCAGTACTATTTCTTACATATTTCTCTAATACATCCACTTACTTTCCTCTTATGTCTAGCAAATGAGTCTAAGATACTATTCTCTTTCTCTCTCTGTGAAATGTTTCCACTGGTCTTTTAGTGGAAGTGGTCCCGCTTGCCCCCTTTTAATCTCTTCCCTTCACTAGAGCAAGACATATCCTTTTGAAATGCATATCTGGGGATGTAAAGTTCCTACTGAAAATAATCATTAATAGATTCCCATTGCCCCTGGGATAAGGACCAAGACCTTGAGTAAGGCCTGAAAGGTCTTGGGTGGCCTGGCTTTGACCTGCATCTCTAGCCTCATTTAGCAACATCATTCCACGCCATGCCATTATTTCAGGTCTTTTACCATCTTCAAATCAGTTGAAGGGCCTTTGCACATGTTCTTTTGTAGAAAACAGTCTTTAAACACACCCTCCAGCTACTCTTTCAATCTTAGCTGTGCTTTCACTAATCTGTAAGACAAGTTCAACTTCCATTCCTTTAGGATACTCACCCAATCTCTTATTGCACGTTCAAACTCTTTTTATTATATATCACAACCATAATTTTTGTATGATTTTGTAACATCATCTAATTAATGTCTGACTCCTCAGTGAGTCTGTTAAGATCCATAAAGGAGGGAACGTCGCCTATTTTTTGCTCATTATTTTATTCCTTGCATTTCCTATAATTCGGGATGCTTAGTAAGAATAAATGAAGGGTTTTTTTTTACCTCCCTCCCTCTCTCTTTTTTTCTCTTTCTTTCTTTCATTCTTCCTTTTATTAGGGGCCATGGCCATTAATCATAAATAACTTGTTTTTATCTCGTTAATCAAGAAAACCAGCCAGACAAGATCAATAAAGTAATTATTTCAAAAACTCTTTAAATTTTCATTTAATAAAACGATTATAATTATAGTGGGCATTTTAGTAGGAATGTTTAATTTTGCCATACATTTATTTGGGATTTATAGTCCAAAACACATCCTAGGTTTATAATAAAGGAAACTAATGATATTATGGACTTTCCTTGACAGCACTTAAAAAATACTAAAGATATTCCAGTTTCTTGCTTAAGGACCGTAAAAGCAAGGAACGATTCTTTCCTTGCTCTCCATTCCATAAAATCACTTACTTCCTACTTTATAATGAGATTTTGTGTCAGTTTCTTCTACAAAATGATTTATGTAATTCATGATTTAATAAACAATTTGTTTGTAGATATGGGTACAGGTATATGTTAGCTTTCCACTTGAGAACTATAGGCAGCTCGATATTTTGTGCTTCCTTGTGGGATCCCATTCCATAATTGAGGAGGTGAATCTTTTCTACCTTGACCCACATTTTTATTTGTGAATGTTTTATTCTTTCATCTGTGTAAACCTGACTCACCTTCAACTGGATAATAGCTTTCTGAATCAGACTGTGGATTGTGCTACATTCCCAGAAGGCAAATTTGTGAGTTTTAGATGAATGTCATGTATTTTTGTTTAATTATCTCAAAATATATAATACCGTGGGGGTGAATGACAGCTGCATGAGGATGTATATATTCCAGCGTCCTCTTGCTGGGTTTTGGCAGAGCCTGCTGTAGAGTTCCAGTCTCTTTGTTTACCATGTGCAAAGGACTGGATCAACTTTCAAACACTTTATTATGGTTTAATGGGGGAATCATTAGTAGATGAGTTTAACAGACCCAAATGCTAGACATTCACTGGTTTATTTTTCAAGATTAAAATAATGTCTGTTTCTAACCTTCAGTAGTTTAAAGCAAATTTGCATACAGCTGTATCCAGTTAAGTGCCTTTCAGACTTCTTGTTACATTAAGAATGTACAAGCATTAAGAGTGCTTGTAATACAATTGACTTTAGGCTGAATTTTACATTAATGGCCCCCTTTGTTATTTAGCTGGCATTAAAGGCTTAAGTACAAGAAAATCCATGTAGAAAGCGTATCATTTTTATTTTAATTTAAACTACCAAGAAATTTAGTGACTAACAACATCCGTTATGCCATTGGAAATAATTTTTTTTTTCCTAAAGCCCTTTGTAGCAAATGTTAGCAGACTCCTGAAATACACAGTTACCTCAGGATTGCTGGGCAAATGGGTAAAGACTACAGAAATATGAATTATAACCACAATGTCCAGGGTAACAGAAAGCTGATGGGGTCCGGGCCTCTCTGAAGATGTGGTTAAGAAAAGGGCCATTAACACTGGCAAACAAAAAAAGGCTGCGAGTAGGATGATAATGAGTACAGCCTGGGATGTACAGCAAATGGGGCTTGGTGGCCTCTGGGAGAACAGCAAGTGCTTGCAATCAGTCTCTGAAGGAAATCCTCTTGGTAACCTTTCTTTAACAAATGACTTCAATAGCTGGGTATTGTGGCGGGCACCTGTGGTCCCAGCTACTCGGGAGGCTGAGGTAAGAGAACTGCCTAAGCCCAAGAGCTAGAGGTTGCTGTGAACTGTGACGCCACAACATTCTACTGAGGGTGACAAAGTGAGACTCTGCCTCTAAAAAATAATAATAAAAAAATGGCTTCAAATTATGCTATTGTTCTGATATTTTCTTGCTTAATACTTGATAAGAATTATTCAATGTCTGATAAAATCTCTATTTGTCCCAAAATTGTGGATTACATTAGCTCTAAAATATACTAGTCTCTTTTTGATTCTATTCATCAAATATAGGGGTATTATTATCTTCATGGCACCAGACCAGGACACTTCTTTTCTCAGTATATGAGAAACGCCATGAATATGATTGATGGCCTGGCCTCATGGAGTGTTCCTATAGTCTCTGTTTTGAATATTAATTCTCATTAAAAATTAGTTCAGAAAAGAATGCAAGGTTAAGGAGACTGCATTGAAATTTATGATTATTTCTGGAAATGCATACCTTTGTTTTCAAAACCCCTTCTTTTTTTATTTGCTTCTTTGTCTTAGAAGTAAAGTGCTAAGAAAAATGTGGTTAAATGAGGGATCTGGATAGTTGTGTTCCAAATTATTGAGTGTTTCTCATGAACTCATCCTCTCCTTAGCTCTGGTTGTTCTTTTAAAAAGTGCTACTTGAAACTAATCTACCTGATATCATTTAAGAAGTCATTTTTCAATGAACAATAAAGAAGACAGATGGGATGAGACTGAGATTTGGAATTAGAGTTGGCTGGGTGGGTGCATTACTGAACTAGTGCTGAACTATAAGTTCACAGAGAGGTGGAGTGAGTATCTGGAGAGTTTTGTTTGTTTGTCCTATTGAAGAAAACATTTGGTAAGACAAACAAATGTAGCAAGAATCTCCTAATAGGTGGGTGGAACATAGCAACTTGAGTAGATGGCCGTGGTGCTAGAAGTGTGAGAAGATGACACAGATTTCTTGGAAAATGTTCCAGAGGGGCTGGCCAACAAGATGTAACTACAAATAGAGAGGCAACAATTCACTCCCCGCCACATTGAGACAGAAAATCACTGCTGACTATGACAGAAAAAGGAAAAGCCAAAATCTGGGGTTGCAGGTTTACAAAGCTGTGGGTGACGAGCAGAGCAGAAAATGCACGTGAGTGAATTTGCCATGGGGACTGTGACTGGGTAGAGAGCTCAGGCCTTGTCTACCTGAGGAAGCGATATCTATTATACAGGCCCAGTATGGCCTGATCTTACAGTTTAAAGATAATCAGTAATATGTACTAAAACCCCAGAGAATCAGTAGGAGTGAAATGGGCCAAGTCTATAAGTCTTCTATATTTATACTATAATCTTAGCATGGAAGGTGGTGCTTGTTTAATTTTCCTCATTTTTCACCGTGCTACTCCTTCATCATTTTACCCTAGCAACACTGAGCTTTTTGTTGTTGTTGTTATTGTTAAGAGAGGGCTTGGTGCCTGTAGCTCAGTGGCTAGGGTGCCGGCCACAAACACTTGGGGCTGGCAGGTTCCAACCTGGCCCGGTCCTGCTAAACAACAATGACAACTACAACCAAAAACACAGCCAGGTGTTGTGGTGGGCACCTGTAGCCCAGCTACTTGGGAGGCTGAGGCAAGAGAATTACTTAAGCCCAATAGTTGGAGGTTGCTGTGAGCTGTGACTCCATGGGACTCTACCGGGGGCAACATAGTGAGACTCTGTCTCAAAAAAAAAAAAAAAAAAGATGGGGTCTCACTAGGTTATCAGGCTGGCCTCTAACTCCTGGGCTCAAATGACCCTCCCACTTTAGCCTCCCAAGTAGCTGGCACTTCAAGTGAACACCACTGTGTCTGGCTGCATTGGCCTTTTAAAGTTCTTCAAATGATTCTTTTGCTAAGCACGCTCCTCAGTTATTTTCTTTGCTCAGTTATCTTATTAATTCTTGGGATTTCTAAAAAAAAAAAAATCAGGAAAATTATTCCTGACAATACTCTTTTTCCACCTCCCCAAGGTTATGTAAGGATTTCTCTTATAGGACTTTGAATTTTGTGTGCATTTTAGCCATCCAGCTGGTATTTATGTGTGGATTTTTGGTTGGGTGGGGAAATCCAATGACTTGTTTAATGTCCACTTTTTCACTAGATTATAAGCATCCATAGTTTAGAGGCTTATCTGTTTTCCTCAACCTAATATAGTGCCTGTATGTGACCTCAGATATATTGACTAGATGAATCAATATATTATATTAACCCTGCCACAGTAGAACAAATATATTTTGTGGGCAATGGCAAATGAGCTCTCTCCATGGTACTGAAAATGATTTGTGAAAAGACGCAGCTGCTTGATTACAATGTTGTAGGTTGGAGGATGTGTAACCCTAACAGCAACTGGTAACAACTGGTTAGAGAGGAAGGAAAGATGAGGAAAGAAACAAAAACTAATAAAATAATATTTACTGACAGTCTCTAACATATGTAGTTCTCTTACATATATATGTATATATATAAAATACTCTATTAATACTCATAATACATGATGATGTAGATATTATTACTTTGATTTCATAACTCAGGAAACCAACATTCAGGGAGATTAAACAGTTTTTAGAGAGTGTCCATGCATAAAAGTGGCTAAAATGACATTGAAGCAACCATGTTGAGCTCTAAAGTAACATGACCAGATGTCCCGCTTTTGGCAAGACAGTCCCGATTTTTAACAATTTGTCCTGTGTCCTGTGGCATTTTAAGAAAGTCCCAGTTTTTGGAAAGAATGCACGACAAGCTAGGGAATGGTGAGAGAACGGGAAGGGAATATATGGTTTTCGGCTGCCATGTGGCTATTTCACCAGGATATGAGTTTTATATTATTTTTGTTAATTTTATAATGCTAAACTTTAATAATAACAAATAATTGTTGAGAATGATTATTGAGAACTGCTTATCAAAGTTTGGATTGTTGATTAGTTGTTAGAATTAGACCACCATTGTTTGGACTTAATGAACAATGGCATTTTTTGGCATTGGCAGCAATGAAAACATTTTGTAACTGTTTCTCAGATGATACACATCGTACTGTATGCTAGTGCTGGTTAAACAAGTGATGTCAACAAATCAGCTATTCAGATAATTTAGGTAAGTAATTTATTTATTTATTTCATGAATTTAGCAGACAGCGCTCGTATTATTTATATTTTATAGTGGCGGCAAAAAGTCTAGCGCTGGCCTTGAAAGTGACACTTATGACTTGTGAGGTATCATTATTAAAAAATATATTGATAAGGAAAAGGTTAAATCTTGGGCATCAGCAAAAATCACAATAGAGAACAAATGGTTAGAAATATTTCATCATTTTGAAACAAACCATGTTCCATACAATAATGCACTAAAAATTGTGGGATACATGCTGTCCTTACCAGGAACTAATGCTGTGACTGAACGCGTTTTTTCTATGGTAAATAAAGTGTGGGCATCAGAAAAAGTCACAATTAAGTATTAAGACTTTGAAAGCCATTTTATGTATGAAATATAATTTAACAAATTATTGTGAAAAATTTCATGACCTGGCTCAGCGCCTGTGGCTCAAGTGGCTAAGGTGCCAGCCACATACACCTAAGGTGGCGGGTTTGAATCCAGCCCAGACCCGCCAAACAACAATGACAGCTGCAACCAAAAAAATAGCCAGGCATTGTGGTGGGCACCTGTGGTCCCAGTTACTTGGGAGGCTGAAGCAGGAGACTCGCTTGAGCCCAGGAGTTGGAGGTTGCTGTGAGCAGTGAAGCCATGGCACTCTACCCAGGGGGATAGCTTGAGGCTCTGTCTCAAAAAAAAAAAAAAAAAAAGAAAGAAAAATTTCATGACCTTTTAAACAATGTAGATGTTTAGTAGATGACAGCAATCTACTAAAAAAAAGTCACTCAAATGAGAAATAAGCCAAAGAATAAAATAATACGATACATAATTTTTTATGTATTATATTTGTAAATTATACTTATGTTGAAATTTATAAAAATAGATTACAATGCTATTTTTGTGTTCTATGAACATTTTTATTGCTCCATATAGACCCAATTTTTAATTAAGTACTCCACCCCCCCACCCCCGGTCAATGGTGTCCCACTTTACCAATATTAAAATCTAGTCCCCTTACTCTAAAGTCTACTTTGTTTTTGGCAGTTTTTGGCCAGGGCTGGGTTTGAACCCGCCACCTCTGGCATATGGGGCCGGCACCCTATTCCTTTGAGCCACAGGTGCTGCCCTAAAGTCTACTTCTTTATTATAAGGTGATGGGTGTTGAGGATTAACGAAAACTTTTAAAATCCTTGCCAAAAAAGAGAATTCTTGTGTAAACTCCTATAAAAGCTTTAAACTATCAGGTGTATCAAAGAACCTCATCCCACTTCAAGGAGAAAAAGGCAGCAAAGTTTGTGAAACAATTGTTTTTCCAGGATGAGTTTTTTTTTTTTTTTTTTAGACGGAGCCTCAAGCTATCCCCCTGGGTAGAGGGCCATGGCATCACAGCTCACAGCAACCTCCAACTCCTGGGCTCAAGCGAGTCTCCTGCCTCAGCCTCCCTAGTAGCTGGGACCACAGGCGCCTGCCACAATGCCCGGCCATTTTTTTGTTGCAGCCATCATTGTTGTTTGGCAGGCCCAGGCTGGGGATTTGAACCCGCCACCTTAGGTATATGTGGCTGGTGCCTTAGCCGCTTGAGTCACAGGCGCCGAGCCCCAGGATGAGTTTTTAATGATAGCAGACTCTTTGTGGTAATAGTGAGTATATTGCAATGCCGTTAGTTACTGAATGCAAAGGATGCTGCTCTTTATCTTTAGAAGTCATGTTATGACCAACTTTAATCCTGAGAAGAAAAGGTAATAAGCAATTTTGTGATTGTAGGTTTTTCTTTGAGTTGAAGAGCGCCTAGGAATGCCTAAGAGATGTTCCTAATGATCCAGATGATCTGACTTATTCCCCACATGTCTTCATTTTGGAACTAGTGATGTATTCCTTGTAAGGGATGCCCACACTAGACATTAATATGCACTTACAGTCTTTGAAAGGAATAAGCTATCTTGTTATGCATAGCAGACTCCTTAGGTATACTTACTAATAGAGGTAGGAAGGAGCCTTTGATGAATTGATTTAGGTGCAGAACAAGTGAAAAAAAAAAACCCTCAGAGTGAGAGGAGAGAGGGAAGTGAGCATGCTGATGGCCCCTACCGTAAGCTCCAAGTCAGGCCCGAGAGCTGACCTGAGAGTAGTAGGGGGCTCCTATCTTCTCACACACAAATCCTGGACAGGGGATGGACAGAAGCAGGATAAAGGTGCATATGCCTACTGTCCAGTGCAAACAACAGTACTCCTTCTGAATTTTTCAGATTTTATAGGTAAAAATCGCTACTTGTATCCCTTTATGTATCCTTTTCCCCTTTCAAGAGCTGCACCTCAGTCCCAGCCCACTTCCTTCCCGCTGCAATTTCACATACAGCATAAAAAGAGAAACTGCTATTTGTCTTGAGCTCTGATCATTACTTGGAGTGGAGGAATCAGACGCGTAGAGTACTTGGGCCATTCACAGAAATGGTAGGCTCCTTCATGTCATTTTCTTAGTTATTGAGTTAAAATGTTCATACTCTGCTTTTAGAAAGATTCACTTGTACCCTTGTAAGATAAACCATAGACTGTACCCCATGGTTGCATTAATGTACACAGTTAGGCTATAAGAAATAAAAAAAAAAAAAGAAAGAAAGAAATGGTGGGCTCAACAATTTTAAAAAGTCTCTACTAAGGAAGTAATAATAAAGTACCCTTATATGAATTTGAAATAAATATTAAGCTTCTATTATCTGTTACACAGTGAGGCTGTTTAAATCCAGTTCTATTTTAGGATACTCTGATAATTTCTGTCTCTCAAGGATCAATTAAAACAGCAAAGAAACCTGTTGATGTATTTAAGTTTTCCAGAAATAACAATTTCTTTGGGTCTCCTTATATACGCGTTTAATTCCACGATGTTTACGTAATCCTTTTCTAAGAAAACTGACAAGGGCTTGGGCATTATAGACAGGAAATTATGGCCTGGAGGTTGATATTCTAACAAGCAGAAATTACTTTCAAGGCAAAGCAGGTTAATATAATGTAACATCTGAGTCACTTTCTGCTTATTTCAACCTATGTGGGGTAATTAATATGGTGTATTTTTAAAGCAGGTAACCTGAAAGAGTTGGATTTGAGTGTAAAAAGTGAAGTTTGATTTCAAAAGTTACCATTCTAAAAAGGACGTGTTCACCAACATGCATAAGGTTTGGCATTTGAGGTAACATTAACTACGGGACATTAGAAGTAGCGGCAGTTGAGCACAAGCAATGTTAGCTTTAGCAAAATGAAATTTGTCATCCCTCTGTGATTTAGATCTGCTATAAATAGAAACTGTTTAAAAGGTGTTATTTAGTAGTTTCCATTATGCAGCTGTCTATTTAAATCATTTAATTTTGGCATCTAATCCAACTCCTGGTCTCCATCAGAGACAAATAAGAAACCATATGTGAAGGCATCTGTGGAAATCTTCCCTTTATTTATGACAACATTAGAGTAAGACTCTGATGTCAGTTACTTAACAATAATAGACGTTCCCTTGCACCTATAGTGCTGGGTTACTTGGGCAGATCCCTCACTGGTGTCTTATACCTACCGCTGTTTGCTTCATTATATACAGACGCACAGCAGTGGAGACAGTAATAGTCTTTCTTAATTAAATAAAGCTAAATGTTAATTAGTCCCCAAAATTGATTTATTTTCAGCACATGAAACTTTTTGTAGTGAGCCTCTTGCTTTTCAAGAACAGGTTGTATTCTCATTTAGAACTTTGCATTTCCCCCCTTTATTTTGGGTTTGTGTTCGGAGTCTTGTGGTGGGATCTAATCGTCATAGAGAAATTATAGGTCTACAGATGTTTTCAAGATGTTCCTCTGTCAGTAGCAGATTATCCCCTGTAGCAAAATCTCATTAAAGTGCAATTTACAGAGCTCTGCTGATGTTGCCATCAACCAAAATTAAAGGCATTAATTTTTCAAAGTTCACAGAAGTCCTTACATAAATGATGTAGCAGTTTGCAAGAACAATTTACAGAAGTGTTATTTGCAGAATTAACCTACATTAACAGAACAAATGTTGTAAGGGTGGAAGACAGGGTTGGGCAGTGAAATTGCAGCTGTTCCCTTTTTTATATTAGGTGCTTGATGTAAGGAAGTGTTGAAATGTAACAATGACTGCTTGCTGGGTGAAAAGTTGAGAAGGGAAAACAGAAATTTGAGCAACCTAGCTAAAGAGTTAAGCTTACAATAGAGCGATCACCAGTTGGGTACACCCAGTGAGACCTTAAATTCTACTTCGAAACATCTGTAGTCAATATCTTTTAAAATATTCTCATTTAGAGAATGAGTTTATGTAGCTCATGTTGTGAGTATTTCTCTTCGATAAACTGCCAAATGCTTGAGAATTTATTATCCGAACCTCAGTTGATTGCAGCTAAAATTATAGACATAGTGTGTTCCTGGCCCAAGATCTTAAGGGGTGACTTCCTCCTGGTAGAAGAGGTGCACTTTTTTTCTACCAGTATTACATTTCTTTTCTATATGTTTATTTTTCCTCTAACAAAATTCGTGACTCCTGAACTTAAAACATTTTAGCTGAAATATCAAAAGGATTATGAATTTCTGAGATTGGAAACAGGAAAAAAAAAGAACTTTTCCTTTGTTTCAGAACACAGGGTACAGGTCTGAGAACTCATTAATCTTTACTAGTCTTTTTTCTTTCATTACATTAGTTATTTCAGCTGGATTTGAATCTCATTGTATAAATGAGAGGCCTCATCAATCACACCTGGTCTCAGCCACGCTGCCTCTGAAAGGCTCCAGCTTTCTCCAGATCTCAGGGATGGGCTTTGGTTCAGGAAGTCTGGACGATGCTTGGTGGGTAGAGGGAACTGTTGGGATGGTATTTGTTCCGAGTAGATTTGGTCTTGACAGTTCACTAAATAGCAGACACAAGCTGTTTCTGTCCCTGGGCCAACCACTGGAGGTGAAACTGTGTTCCTAGTTAACAGGTGTGTGTGTGATGTCATACGATCACCCCACACGTGCTATGACAGCCATGTGAATTCTTGTGGTTTGAATCATCTCATGCATGCCAGGCTCAAATTGCTTTGTTAGAACTTTGGGGTACACTGGTTTGATTATATAGTTTTTTCCCTCATATATATTGAGTAGGATCTCATTTTATCACACTGGGTAGAGTGCCGTGGTATCACAGCTTGCAGGAACCTCAATTTCTTGGGCTTCAGTGATTCTCTTGCCTCAGCCTCCCAAGTAGCTGGGACTACAGGCACCCACCACAACACACAGCTATTTTTTTTTTTAGAGATGAGGTCCTGCTCTGGCTCAGACTGGTCTCGAACTCACTAGCTCAGGCAATCCACCTGCCTCGGCCTCCCAGAGTGCTAGGATTACAGGCATCAGCCACCGCACCCAGCCCTCCTCTGTGAATCTTAAGAGTTCATGGACCTTTGTCAGGAAATTCACCCCTGGGTGAATCACTGTGGTAAATATACTTCTTAGAAATCTTAAAGCATTCATAGAACAACAAAAAGTTTTAAAAAATAATGAAAGAATACAAAAAAATAAGAGCATGGGGAAAAATTGGTATGAATACATTTGCTTTTGGTAAGTATGAAATTTAGGATTTTGCTAATGAATTCCATTGTTTGGAAAAGTTTCTTATCTGAAAGTGACGGATACTCCAGGAAACACATGGAATACGTGTCCACTGGCCTTTCTGCTGAGATTTTCAAAGAGGATATCAATTATGTTCCAGAATGATGGGGCCATCTGTTAACCAGGGGCTGATTTCAAATCATCAAATATTGGTAGGAACATTAAGCCCTGCTAATTTGCATAGTATCATTATCTCTAATACAAAAAATACATTTGGGAAAAAGTGAGTATTCTCTGGTCTATAACGATATAAAGTATTAGGATATTCACTTGGGTACAGGGAGAGTCTTATAAGGTTTACAACGGATAAGGTCTACAATTATTGCTCATATCTTCTCTGAGATAGTAAAAAATGGTAATTGTCACTTTATCGCTTAGATAATAAATATGAGAAACTAACACAGATGAATTACCAATTTTATTGACAGCCCCAAGTCCTAGTAAAAAATATTCTTTCATTT
>NW_003852427.1:16527262-16533080 GCF_000181295.1 Otolemur garnettii | reverse complement strand
GGATCCTATATTTAAGGAAAAGTCATTAGTTTGTCCTAAACTTAAAATTTTCGGAGTTAACTAACAACGTGCATAATTGTTACACCTTGCAACGAATGCAATGTGAGCCCAGATTTTCTCCAGGGTCAGTTTGTACAATAACCCAGTAGCCTCTCGCCATTCTGATGGGGCCTTGCCCAACCTGGTTCCTATGACCCCAATAGTTAATTTTTAACCAGTTTCTTTTCAGGCCCTGGGCTTCTTACCAGCTGTTCTATCTTCCTGTCTTCTTTAGAAGCTTCCTCTTTCCTCTCTTTTCTTGAACACTGTTTTAAGACAATGACCTAAATAACAAAGGGAACTCAACAGATTTTTTTTTTTTGTGCCAGATTTTGTCAGAATCCGTCCACACATTCGAAAATTATCTGAAAGAAATGGACATATGCTTGTTAAATGATGACATGAACAGATGGGATAACCCATCTATTCGAGCTGCTAGTTATCTTTTGTAGTTTCCGCAATGAAGCAGTCACAGACACAGCAGAGAACAGTGGTTGAGGTTCCCACTTAAGCATCAGACAAACGTGGGTATGAATCTTCTCTCTTTCCCAGAATTAACCACATGACTGGGGAATGACAGTCTCTCGCGGCCTCAGTTTTTTATTTGTAAAGTGGGAAAGATGCTAGCATACGGTTATCTCAGCAAAAGATACACCTTGTTGGTTGTTGCGAGAATAAACTCACAACAGCGCTTAGCACACAGAAGCCACTCCATAAAAGCTAGTTAAACAGACTTACCGACTATTATCTTTAGATATAGCAACGAAAGACAAATGAGCAAGCTTTCCAGGGGACAGGGCTTGCAAAACTATAGTGAAGTGCTCACAAGGACATCAAAATAAGGCTATGATTCTCTTTTGGTTTCACGCATGTTCTGTACAGTTTTTTTTGCAAGTATCCAGTTAATTTGCTCTGAGAAGGTTTTTGTAATGTGCCTTAACACTTTAAAACAGGCATCCTCAAACTATGGCCCTCGGGCCACATGCAGCCGGCCTAGGACATTTATCCGGCCCGCCAGGTGTTTTTGCCGCTGCCTGCCCTCCTTGGCAGCCAACTTGTCCTAGGGCCCGCAGTCTGGCCCTCCAATGGTCTGAGGGACAGTGAATTGGCCCCCTGTTTAAAAAGTCTGAGGACCTCTGCTTTAAAAGATAATTTTTTTCTACACTTAAGGAGTTCACAAAACTGTTATTGTTCACTTACAAAACTTTCAGAAAAGTTGGTTTGTAAACTTGTTATCTGGAATGAATTCAACACATGGCTTGCCTTTTTCATTTTGGTCAGAGAGTCCTCAGAAGCTTAATGACACAAATATTCATCTGAATATGAAGAACTTGAAATGTAGGTTTTTCGTAATTTTGAGACCTCCTCTAACTCTCTTTCTCCCACCAGGAGGAGGGTGTTTGCCAGGAACTGTTTGCAGGACTGAGTAATTTTTTGATCTGAATGAGGGCTGTATTTTAGAAAATAAATAATTATACTTAATGTGAGCTAGATCAAATAAATGTCTGTGTCCAGCACAGTGCTACTATAGCAAAGCCACGGAGGACCTTTTCTTTAAGGAGTGGAGAAACTGACATGTGTATAACCAGGGATCGAGAAAAACAGGAACATTCTAGAAGAGAGTTGTAACAAAGCATTATGGGAGGGCAAAGGGGGACTGAATTCCTGTAGGAACTGGTGGCAAATGAATTGGGCCTAGAAGGGAACATAGACTTTCCACTTGGGGAAAAATGAAGTGGCAGGATCTTAGAATAAAGAGCTATAAAAGAACATGATGAGTTCTATAGCTTTACAAAAAATAAGGCTTAAAATTAAGTATTCTAAACTAATGAATATATATACTACATATTTTGAGGTATTTACATAACACTAAAATGTATTTTTCTTCCTAAAATATCTTCTTGTTTATTTTGTGTGTGTTTATGCCAAATGGTCATACATCACAAACCTATACTGTTAGAAATAATATTAATTAGCTAGTGTTCTTCAGTTGTTATAATTTCCCCTGCTTCCTGCTTAGTTTTATCTATAAAACTATTTTGGATAAATAGTATATTAGTCATAAGAGGAACCTACAGTAATTTATCTTCTCTGTGTGTGTGTGTCTGAGAGAGAGAGAGAGGAGAAAGGGGGGGAGAGAGAGAGCAAACACACACAATTCTTTTCTTGAACATAGTAAAACTGCTTAGCTATATGTAGGGAAAAGTTTAAATTGATTAATATCTTAAACTATATGAAATAATTTGTCTCCCACATGTTCAATGAAAATTTGGACCATGATGATGACTTAATCTCTTAAATAAGGCAAAATATACACTTTGTATAATAGTTTAAAATTTCCATGTAATAAATAGCCTATTGAAACAAAATCTAACATAAAAAATTAAACATGCTATTGCCTTTGGAAAATATTTCAAAAATTAAATATTATGGATATAATATAACACTCAAGAATGACGAATGCCTTGCTTTGAAAACTATTAGTTGTTTTTGGAGTGCAACAGGGAAATTGCTTCCAGAAAATATCTCTTTCTGACGTGAAGATTATTTAAAATGTGTCATTATATATAAGTCATCAAACACTAAGTCTCTTTGCAGAAAATTCTTTGGTTGACGAATAATATCCTACCCACCGGTCACTTCAAGTAGAACGACGCTCCTTTTGGACACGGTACAAACTAATGAAGATTCTTCCTCCCTGATTTCTCTAAGGTGTTTTGAAATGTGACTTCAGGAAGTGTGTGCTGCTGGTTGCAGCAGATAAAACCCAAACAAATGTATCTTCACTGAATTTAACTTTTAGACACCATGAAAAGCAGGATGGGCACTGACTTAATGATTCTAAAATCAGTCATTGACTCCACGATATGTGAATCCAGCAGCCATTTTGTTGCCTTGCCCTGGAAGCTGGCACAAAATGGTGGCAGGGGATAAAACTGCTTTCTACGCAAATCTATGAACGAGATCATTGTGATGCGTTTTTAGCTAATTGTAAACTTAATTTTTCTTTTGCATTATTTCACCAGTTCAATGTGGACAAAGGAAACAGGTATTAAGTAATAATGAATGGAGGAGAATTGTTATCTGAAACATATGAGCCAATTATAGTTGGAGTGGTGGCATGCAGCTGTGTGGTCAAACCAGGCTGTTTTTACTACTCTGTATTTATGAGCCCATAGCTTCAGCTTCCTCTGTTGTGAAATGAGAATGATAAGAGACCTCACCTCATAGGGATTGTGTAATGATTAAAGTAGAATAGCATATGTAAAGAACTTAGCACAGTGGCTAGGTCTTGATAAACCATCGCAAAGGATATTATTTTTATTAATGGAATAATAATAAATAATCTAATAAAATTAATGATAATAAAGTAATATAAAAAGTCAGTTGCAAAGTGGTATAAACTTAAATAGACTGTATCTACACATTCTTGCTGTAGATATTAAATCTCTGAACACCTGTATTATTTAGTAGACGTTACTAATTTAAACAGAATTTAAGAAGATATTGTAGAAAGAAATTCAAGTTGGAAAAAATTCCACCTATATATTTTTTTTTTACTAGGCTCTGAAGTCGTCTTTTTGAAGAATATCTGACCCTAATATAATATGTGTTATTATTTTATATATTGTATTTTATATATGTCACTATGTTAAACTATTTCGAATTGCCCGTGAACCATATGGACACCTCGTATATATAATTTGAAATTAAACATCTCATTCTCTCAAAGGCCGTTTAAAAAGAAAAAAAATTAAAGTCCAACAAAAACTTAACTCTGGTAAGACTGCCTTACCCCTAAGAATTATTTGCCACCTGTAGGGTGGTTCTTGTGCAATTTGAACGAACCTATCAATAAAGCTTCAAGTCCAGGAACATCAGGGTGGTGGACCCTTCATTAATATACAGGAAGCATTTCGGTCTTCTGATGTGTGTGTGTACTGGTTACTAGGATTACAGAAAGTTCAAAAAACAGGCACATACGATTATAAGAAAATGATCTATCTCTATGTCTCTATATAGAAGATACTATATATAGTCTAATGCATATTTTAATATATATCTCATAAGTAAATATAGATGACCCATGTATATACATACATTCTTTAATCTTCACTTATGTAGTGTATTTCTATAATATTTGGGGAAAAGGGGTATGTGTTGATATGCAGTTATGGTCCAGCTTTTCCCCTCATCCCTGTCTCCCAGTGTTGCTGATAATAACTCTTCTCTCAATGATGAGTGCGTGGCGTCTGGGAGCTGTCTTTACTACACTGCAAGGATTGGCCAGATAGAATGAACTCAAAGGATGTTTCATGCTTCCTCCTTTTTTTAGTTTTTTTTCTTTTATTTCCCCCCTTTTGATGATCTCTTTTTTACTTTCCTCTTATCCTTTCACGTTGGCCTCTCCACTTTTTAATTAGGCTGTCTGTGTCCTTCGACTTTGTATGTGTCCTTCTGGCAATCATCATTACCTGTTTCATGGGTAAGGCAATTGATAGGAGGGCTAGTAAATAACATGAGAAATGAGGCCCCCTGGATCCACCTGTTCACCCTGCTCCAGCATGGCAGGAGAGGAGAATTCGGTTGATGAGAGCGTTGCTGGTTCTCTCTGTAGGATGACAATTGTGTGAACACAACAATAAAACCTCTATGTACTGAGTGACTTTCAGTGCCAGGAGACATGCTAAACCCTTTATATTGTCCCCTCATTTTATGCACGTAACTCCAACGTTAAAGAAGTTGAAAACTTAGGGGCAGTGTTGAGAGGGGCACTTAGATTGGAACCCTGATCTGTATAACTCCTTAACCACGAGGCATGATTGCCTCCGTTTATTTTATTTTACAAAGCCTACATTTTTCCTACATAATATCTTAATGGCACTGGGATCAGTGAAATAGGGAGCTTTAGCTTATGAGAAACAGATGTTTGAGGGACACGACCAAATGTTGACTCCAAGACTCATTTCCTTCCACATTTTTCTTCAGTGAGATATCATTTGGAAAAAGAAAAAATTCTTACTTTGATTCAGTTGAGAATGTTACCAAGGTTTTAAAGACAGGACATGTTTCTGAAAAAAAAAAAATGATTTATGCTAGAAAAAGCAACAGGCTTTCAGAAAATTTAGATTACGAATTAATAACAAGAGTAACCCAGTGCTTTTGTTCCTAGGACGCACAGATGACTTCTAAAACACGGAGGTAAACAGCCTGACACTGTGATTCCAATCAGAGCAAAAAGACTAACCAGCATCATGCAGCTTGCTGGAGCTGTTCTCTCTGTAGAGCCCTGGAATATTTGAGAGCATTGTGTTACAGATGTCAAAATCAATTTAATAATTGATCATTTAGGGAATAAAAATCTAGGTTATGGTTCTGCATTTGGAAAAACTAATTGAATAAATGACAATAAAGGGTTTTATTTTCATTTACCAGGTCTCTATAGAAATTAAAATGTAGCGTTCTAGAAGCGCATGTGAATATTCAGTTTAATCTGAATTAATATGGGTACAATAGTATGTGCACACATTTAAGTATACAGTTTTCATTATTGGAAAAATATATATTAGTTTTTAGACAGAAAGAGTTTTGGTTCAAGAAGTGTTTAAATCTGTTTTCTTCTTCAGTGATTTCTAGCCCGATTAGTGCTTTTAAATGAAAATACTAATTAGTGAGACATCTTGTCTGAAGGATAGGATTTCTGAGAAAGACTTGCCAGATTATGTTATGCATGCTAGCCATTTGTACTTCGGAATTAATTTTTTGTTGTTCTGAATCC
>NW_003852427.1:16520896-16526918 GCF_000181295.1 Otolemur garnettii | reverse complement strand
TAAGGAAGTGTGGGTGCTTATATATTGGTTTCATAGTAGAGCTGAGTACATTGGATACTTTTTCTTCCATTCTTGAGATACTTTGCAAAGAAGAATATGTTCCAGCTCCATCCATGTAAACATAAAAGAGGTACAGTCTCCATCTTTTTTAAGGCTGCATAACATTCCATGGCATACATTATACCACAGTTTATTAATCCATTTGTGGGTTGATGGGCACTTGGGCTTCTTCCATGACTTGGCAATTCTGAATTGGGCTGCAATAAACATTCTGGTGCAAATATCTTTGTTAAACAGTGTTTTGGGGTCTTCTGAGTATATAGCTAGTAGAGGAATTGCAGGATTGGACGAGAGGTCTATTTTTGGCTCCCTTTAGGGATATTTTAGATTTAACCTTATGTTAGATGTACATATTCAAGCTTATATTCCAGACCTTCTTAGAGGACATTAGGAAGCCAGTATTTCCTTCTGGGATGAAGAAAGTCTTATAGCCATATCCGTATGCAGAAGACTCCAGATGAGGAGCTCCATACAGGAGCTGATGTCGGGGCATAGAGGCAGCCCAGCCTATATGGGTTCCTTCCCTTTACTGCCCCCCAACATCTATACTCTTTCCTGTTCATGACTTACACTCTCAGCTTTTAGAATCTTTTCTGTAAATGATATTTATGGGAATAATGGTGCACTGTCTCAACCTTAACCTAACTCCCAGGTCTTTTTATTCCATAAATAGCCTGAGTAAGCTTTCTTTATAGCTTCATGAACTGTATTTCCCAAGTTTCATGGTACTGAAATCACATCATCTATGTGCAAATAAGAGGCAGGAGATCTTTTAGAAAAAGCAAACACCTGGGCTTCAGAAGATCTGAGTAATAATTTTAGCTAGGCTCTTGCCTACTTCTAGACTGGGGACTTGAATAAGTCAATGAACTCATGTTAGTCATGTCTCAGTTTTCTTTCTGCTAAAATAGAATTTTAGTGTTGGAAGACATCTTGGATTAGAGCAAGGTCACAAACTCAAGTATCTAGACTGGTGAGCCACAGAGAACCATAGGACCAACAGAAAATGATCCTCATGTAATAAAAATATCTATTAAAAAATTTATACAGAAGTGGCCAACATGTAAAGAATATTTTGTGAAATTTTGTAATGGATATTTTGTGAATAAAGGTATATTTAGCTATAACTTCCCAGATTCCCTGTACATGGTGACTTTAGGGGCAACTTTTGGGACACCCAGTATTTTCTTCTCCTACTGAAATACTTTATATCTCTTTCTGGTATCGTAACATGTCCAGCATGTGAATCAACAATAAAGGCAACATGTCGGATGACTAGCGATTAAATTTTATAGTAGCATGAAGTGGCTATGTTGAGAAGAATACTTCTGGTAGCAGGCACCCGGAGATGATACCTCTGCAAATTAGCTGGCAAGAAAGGATGTTAAAAATCAATTAAAGATATTTCAGAGTAGGCCTTTAGAAAATAAAAAGTAGATGGCAGAAAACCTCTGCGTTACATGCAAAGAGGCAATCAGCATGTCTTGGGAGTTCTGTTCTCGGGATGTTAATTTCTTTCAACATCAGTTTCTCCGTCTGTAAAGTTACATTTTCATAGCAATATTACTACCTACGTTGTTGGGGGGTTTGTGAGGATTTGACGAATGAGATTGTGTATGAATTTTGCCACATAATGAGCCCTGAACGAACATTAATTAACTGAGATGTGATGAACTTACTTCATTGACTTACTCAAGGTCCCTCCCTAGTCCATGAGTAGGTAAGAGCGTAACCAAAATTATTCCTCAGATCTTCTGAAACCTGGGGCCTGCCTGGAGAAGAAAATTTAATTTAAGAAGATGTAATTTTTCATTTACCCCTCATTACAACTTGCAGTCACGAAAAATAAAGCCAATGAAAAAGTGGCTCTGTATTTGATTTACTGAAACCTAAAACACAAATGAAATATATGTACAAAAATTCCGTTTGTTTTAAAAGAGCGAATGGCGCTCTCTCTACCACCTTGCAC
This sequence comes from Otolemur garnettii, assembly GCF_000181295.1. Taxonomy (NCBI): domain Eukaryota; kingdom Metazoa; phylum Chordata; class Mammalia; order Primates; family Galagidae; genus Otolemur; species Otolemur garnettii. The sequence continues at coordinate 16,524,889 of NW_003852427.1, read as the reverse complement.
TTAGCTCTACCTTCCATCTTGACATAGTATTAAGACAGTTTTGCTTTGTGCAGATTCTTCAAAATTATATATTGAAGGCTGAGACATATATACACATGGTGACTGCAAACTGACTAATACTTACCAAAGATTAGCCAATTACGAAACGGGGCTTTTGTTAAAATTGTCATTTCCTGTTTCCTACCTAGTGTTTTATAGGTTTAAACTGAGGGTTGTTGTCAGTGTTATTGGTCATTTACAAATAAAAATAATGTTGATTATATTATATTAGTGTTTTTTCCCTGACTAGGCAAAGTACTGACTTTTAAAAAAGCATTTAATGCTATAAATGCCCATAATTATTAGAACAAAGGTCAGTTAAATAGTGAAACCATTAGATCCAAAATTTAAACTTTAGCAAAGGTACAGTCTCCTAATTTAGGGACAATTCTAGGTCATTGCTTTTTGCTGTGATATGTATGTTATATATGCAAGGTGGGGCCTAGAGAACAAAATTTAATTAAAGAAGGTTTAAGTTTTCATTTACCCTTCATTACAACTCGCAGTCATGAAAAATAAAGCCTATGAGGATCGGTACCTGTACCACAGTGGTTATGGTGCTTGTCACATACACCAAGGGTGGTGTGTTCAAACCGGCCCAGGAGAGCTGCACAAAAAAATTGCCAGGCACTGTGGCTGGTGCCTGTTGTCCCAGCTACTTGGGAGGCTGAGACAAGAGAATTGCTTGAGCCCAAGAGTTTGAGGTTGCTGTGAGCTGTGATGTCACAGCACTCTACTGAGGGCGACGAAGTGAGACTCTGTCTCAAAAAAAAAGAAAAGAAAAAGAAAGCCAATGAAAAGTGTCTCTGTATCTGATTTACTAGAACATAAAGCAAAGATGAAATGCATGTAAAGTTAATTCCATTTGTTTTAAAAAAGCAAATGAAAACTATTCTTCTCGTAAATGTGCAGGCATTGTGAATTTCAACATTGTGCAACGTAGTCATCAAATTAAAGTCTTAACATCATACATTAAAGTCAGATATTGACTCCACATTTTGAGTTTTGAATAGTCTGAATATCCCTCTATGAATGCAAATATGACAGTAGTTTGAAAATAATTTTTAGTGGTTTCTGCAAATGTGTATGCAATTATTTCTGAATTGGTCTTATATCAAGGATTTAGAACAAAGTCTAGTTTGTAACGTGGGTAAAACCTACATAATTAGCCTTTGTGTAGTTCACACACACACATGTATCATGGCTTTTCTCTTAATTGATTTACTTTTTAGTTTGAAACAAGCTTTTACATTTTTTAAATTAGTTTTTTTCGGGTTAATGTGAGGATACATATGAATACTTTTTTTCTTTAAATGGATTTAGGGGATACAAAAAGACTTTTTTTTACCGATATGAAATGCATAGTGAAGACATCTAGGCTTTTAATATGCTTGTGACCTGAATACTGTAATTGCTCCCGGTAGGTAATCTGCCTCCTGCAACACCCCTACAGCCCTCCCCATTCTGAGTCTCCGATGTCTAGGAAGTCATTCTGTATGACCATGGACACCCATTGTTTAGCTCCCACTTACAAATGAAAATATCTCTTTTATTTTTTTGTTCCTATGTTATTTCCCTTAGAATAGTGTTCTCCAGTTTCAGCTAAGTTGCTGAAAAAGACATTCCAGGTATTTCATTCACTTTGACAGCTGAACGGTATTCCATGGAGTGTGTGTGTGTAGTGAAAGTGGGTGGGTGTGGGCACATGTGGGTGGGCATGTGTGCATCTGTGTGTGTGTGTGGGGGGTGCCGGTGGGGGTGTGTGTGTCTGTGTCTATGTGTGTGTGTGGGGGTGCCTGTGGGTGGGAGTGGGTGTGCGGGTGGGTGTGCATGTGGGTCCAGTATGAGTGTGCCTGTCCCTGTTGGTCCATGTGGGTGGGGGTGGGCGTGTGTGGGCACATATGAGCAGATGGGGATGGGTGTAGCTGCCTGTGTGTGCAGGTATGTGTGGGTGCCTGCAGGATGTCACATTTTCTTTATCTACCCATTAATTGGTGATAACTTGGTGATTAGGTTCGTTCCATATATTTGCAATTGTGAATTGTGCAGCAATAAACATGAGTGTAGGTGTCTTTTTAATAAAAAGATCGAATGGCAGATCTACTCTTAGTCCTTTGAGGAATCTTCATACCATTTTCCATGGGCTGCACTAATCGACATTCCCACCGACAGTATAAAACTATTCTCTTTTCACCACATCTGTACCAATATCCACTGTTTTTTGGCTCTTTAATTGTGGCCCTTCTGACAAGGGCAAGGTGGAATCTCATTGTGGTTTGAATTTGCATTTTCCTGATGATTAGTGATGTTGAACTTTTTCCCATGTATTTGTTAACCACGTGTCGTTTTTTTGAAAAAATATTCACGTCTTTTGCCTACTTTTGACTGGGCTTATTTTATTCTTTCTGGTTTGTTTGTGTTCTCTCTATATTCCGGCTATGTGTCCTATTTCAGACGTATAGTTTGCAAATACTGTCTCCCATTCTGTAAATTGTCTATTTATTCTGTTGATTATTTCTATTGCCGTGCAGAAACTTTTTTAGTGTAATTAAGTCTCATTTATTTGTTTTTGTTTCATAAAATAACTTGTTTTTAAACCAAATTAAGAACGTAACTGAATGTCGCCAAGCAGATGTAATGCTGTATACACCTGCCATTTTAATTCTTCCTTCTTATTTTAATTTCACATTAATAGGGTTTAACAAACTAGTTCCTCCTTTTAATGAGCCTCTTTCTGTAAATTTCATGGGTACTCATTTCTTTTGTTATTTTTTAAGTTTATAAAAACATTCAAACATTTTTGAAAAGCATTAAGCATAAGGCAACTGTTAGTTGCGCACAATTTAATTTGCATTCACATTTTGTCATTTTTCCATCGATCATACCTTTCCTTTAACACAATTTGTAGTTGAGGAGAGGAATAAAATTAGACCAGAAAGGACTGTAAGAACTGCAAATGAGACCATATTTATTTTATAGAGAGAGATAAACGGATAAGCATTTTAAAAAATAAGATTGACTTGGAAAGGGAGGCCTTTAAAAATGTTTGTCAAGGTGTTAGATTTCTAATCTGTGACAAAAAGAGAAAAAGACCATGTTTGTGATGAAATATTTTGAGAAGGTGGTCTCTGAACTCATTTATGCAGTGCTATCTGTAAAATACAGTGTTGTCATTCTGGGCTCTCTCCTGGCTGCACTCCATGAAGGTATGGGCCAGCCTGGTGTCTTACCTTCACGCATTCAGCCTTTGTGGCTCGTGTGATCCTTTCCCCACTGGACTTACCTCCTATCTTTCTCCTCACTACCTGCGCTCTAGCCACAACAACCTTCAGATCTTCACACACACTCTCTTCCTTTTTGTCTCAGAGTCTTAGCTACCTCCTAACTCACCTCATCGGACCTCAGCATAAGTCATTTCTTGCCACACTTAGCTTTCATTACAGTTGGCTCCATTTGTTGTAAGCATATGAGCAGAGAGAAGATAGGATGCAAATTTCTCTCTCTCTCTTTTTTAAAGAGACAGTGTCTCACTTTGTCGCCCTCTGTAGAGAGCTGTGGTGACATAGCTCACAGCAGCTTCCAATTCCTGGGCTTACATGGTTCTCTTGCCTCAGCCTCCCAAGTAGCTGGGACCACAGGCACCTGCCACAACGCCTGGCTAGTTTTTGTTGCAGTTTGGCCAGGGCCGGTTTTGAACCCATCACCCTCGGTATATGGGGCCAGCACCCTACCCACTAAGCCATAGGTGCCTCCCACAAGCTCCTCTTGTTGGTGACTATGTCCCCACTGTTGGGTGTAGTATCTTGAATGCTGCAGGAGAACAATATTCCTTGTTGAATAAATGAGTGAATTTCCCAGGATTTAATACAATGAATGTTTAGAAAATCATATCTTCAATAGTCATTAAGCAAATATATTGTTTCCAAAAATTGTTCCAGGTCCAAATTTCAAACC
>NW_003852427.1:16517391-16520225 GCF_000181295.1 Otolemur garnettii | reverse complement strand
GCTTTCTACAGCAAAAAATACCTTCATATTCCATTGTAAATCACAAGAAGAGAGTTCTTGTGAGGTTGTTGGAAGAGCAGCATGGGACTCTACTTTTGTGACTTCAGTTACTAAGCAATTACGTGACTTTACCAGCATGACATAACTCTCCTGGGATTCTAGTCTACTTAAGAAAGGGCTTGGACAAAATAATCTCATGCTGGAAATTTTGCGATGGTAACTCAAACGTCTGAGTCATTCCTTAGATACACAATTGGTCTTTCAGACTTTGAGACCTGTTAAGTGTGATGACAAGTTTGCTTTTGTAAGTTAGGGGCAGAGAGAAAATGCAAAAGGTCTAGTTATCATACCAATAAGGGGTAAATAATGCTTGTAACAACCTGATGTCTAAAACCCTTCCTTTGCTGTTATTTGATATTTTTTATATTGCTAGAGCTCATTGTTATGGATAGAAATTTGGAATACAGCCTTGTAGCGAACTGGTTGTACCACCCAATTCTTAATCTCTCTCAACCTAAAATACGTTCTGGATTTTAGAAAATACTTTTAATAAAAACGTCTTTGATATAACTCAATGTGGTTCTCAATGAAGGCTGCTTGTTCCCCCCATAACAGGAAATAGCTCTCTCAGCCTTTTCATTTCCTATTCATCATTGAAATGTGGTTACGTGGAGGTGGTGAACGATGGCACATTTAGCACAGATGCACAGGGAGATGGTCACAACCAGAAAATGGAATTCGATACAGAAGGGGAGGATAGACCCACACAAATAAGCAAAGGAAGGCAACTAATGAATAAAACATCTTTTTAGAAGTGCAGAAAAGTCAGTTTCACCATGTTAAAGCTGTTGCCAGGCAACGTATCTTTTCACAGTAAACACTTGTGAGTCAGATAAGTCCTGGAGACTCTGAACTGGCCAACGTAACTGCTCTCAGGCAACTTCTGCAGGGTGGAGAATGCCCGCAAATCCTTGGCCCGCATCAGGAATGCATCTCTGCTTGTAACAACTTCTCCTTTGAACCACTTCATTTGTTTTTGTGTCTTCACGGGAATTCCCAGTCTTTATGTCCGAATCCCTTTTTATCCTGCAGGAAGTCAGGATGAGATGCACAGTCAGAAATACATTCTTCACGGTCTGGGGCTGGGAGAAGGCTGACATCCCACTTCAGGTGTGGAATGTGCAGCTTCCGTAGGGAATTTTATAAATGGGAAAAGCTGAGGTGATGAGAAATAAATGTTGGTGCGAGTCCAAACAAAAACAAAACAGCCCCCCTCATCCAGTTGATTTATACAATCAATTCAGTGGTAGAAAGAAATCGCTAAATGTCTTGAGCTCCAATCTCCTCTTTTCCTCTTGGTCATCAGGAAAGACAGAAGCAGGACACATCAGGAATAGTGATTGTCTTTTTAAGGATGGAATGAGATGACCTTGGGACCACCCACCCCTGTGTAGCAGAGCAGACTGAAAAAGCAGATTTTCAAACAGTAACTTGCTGTCTGGTCGTCCTGGCAGAAATACAAAAACATATTTCCATCTCAAATTTATGGCACCATAATGTATTCCCTCTAAGCTTTCCAGATCGTTCCCATTGCCAAATGTGACCAAAGCATGATCACAGCAACTAAACAAATTAAATGTTCGGTTAAAGACAAGCCTTAAAGAAATGAGTAAGTGGAAGAAAAGCCCCAGATTGGTAATAAATTAGTGCCACGTCAGGCTTTTAGTCAGTGAGCTCACAGCTAGGCCTTCAAAGCACTGCCATGGTGCCATGTCCTTGAAGTCTCCCACAGGACAGGAACTATACCCACACACCACTGCGGCTCTCAGGCCCTGCTATGATAGATGCAGCAACAATGGCCGCTTAAAAAAAAAACACAAAACTTCAGACATTTTTGTATTATCCTTTAAAGTACATATCATATTTTTTTCTTTTTTTTTAAAATTCATACAAAATAAACGGCTGGACAGAATACTTTGGTACTTAAATTAGATTTGAATATTTCTCATATTTATTAAGAGAGATTAAATATTTTTATTCTGGAAATTTCCTGATCCATATGCAAAATGCTAGCATCTTAACACAGACTTTCAAATTCTTTCCTACCTTCCCATCACAGACTTTTTTGTGTGTTAATTTTTAACACTTGATTAAGAGATAAAACATATGACAATTTCAATCTTGGGAAAGGATGAATTAAGCTAACCAAATTTGAAAAGGGTCAATCCTGGAAAAGAAATTTAACCTTCTTTTGTACATTTATACAAATGTCGTGGGTCTATATGGCACTTAGAATTTATGTACCGTGGTTTTACATAAGAGTGGCAAAATCAAGACGCTGAAATATGAAATGACTTACTTAAGTTGATCAGTCTTGTAAGTCAACTCTAAACCTCAGAAATTAGGATTTTAGACTTAGGATTTATATGTTATTTTTGCTTATGTCTTATGTGAAAATATGAATTCCAAACACAATTTAAAGAGTATTAAAATTTAGAAAGGAAAGGACTAAAACTGCTATGCTATTAAAAAACAGGTATCTACGTCCACAATATTTTCTCCACTTATTTTTAAGATCAACATTTATTTAGAAAGAGACTCTCCCTTAATATTTGTCTTGAATATAAAATGATAGGTCAACAAATGTTAAGTACCTGTATTGTGTAGATATCTGTAAACCTATTATTCACTGTAATAAGAATGGTTATGGCTTCTTTTTTTTTTTTTTTCACTTAGGAATTTAAAAAAGGATTTAAGTTATAAGTCACTGAGAAAAGATTTTAAATACTCTTAGTGATTGGTGTGAATTTGTAGGTGAGTCCTAAGAAATATAG
>NW_003852427.1:16514770-16517187 GCF_000181295.1 Otolemur garnettii | reverse complement strand
ACAACATAAGGAAGAATTCTATTCCTTATAAACCAATCTAATGAATGAAAGGATGGTGTTAAAGCTTCCCTGTTTTGTCTCAATGGACAAATAATTAGCAGGAATGTAATGTGGGAAAGATACTCTGACCAGGTCAACTTTACACTAATACTTCTGCCCTCATGACTACCTGGGCATTTGAAATTATAGGAAAAAAGATGTTTGGCCCATGATTTCTTCTTATATGCCCATATATTTGTTATAGTTCAAAAAATAATGAGATTTATAGTAGAATATACATTCTGAATAGACGGGTCGTTCACTACAAATTATGCTACAACAGAAACAATAATTAATTTTGTCACAGAAATTCATATCAAGTTATAATATTCTCTAGTCTATCTTTTGTGGCTGTATGTTTCTCCTATTGCTTTAAAACTAATTTAGGCCACATTATATACAAAATTAAATCTTACTTTTATAGCTACACCCTTGGGGTTCAATGAAAAGGCTTTATGAGCTAGAAATTAAAAGTACTGGTTGAAAATACTATTACATTACACCAGCTATTATTAAGGCAATTTACAAAGTTGGTGCTAAAACTATGCACATTTTTCACTGTTGGTCCTCATATATTCAGGGAGCCCATGGGACTGTTTGGTATATAATTTGGCAAATAAAATCAATTGAAAAGTAAACAGCAAGTCAATGGCATTTATCACAAAAGAAAATTACAGCATAGTAACAGCAACATTTATTTAACCCAATATTGTTATGAATTAACACATTTATATTACATTTATGCTAAATGATTCCTGGAAGACATTTGGGGGCTGTATGCCCTAGCTATGAATGAATAGGTTTTCCTCTTGCCAATTTCTTCTCTTTGAAAGTGCAAAAAGAGATGAATTTATGAAAGTGGTCCTCTATTAAAATATATTTCTGATTTTTTATTACATTCAGACGGTTTCTGCATGAAGTCTGTTCTTATGTTCACACATATTTTTGTAGTACGAAAATCTGATGGGCCCTAGACAAATTTGAAATGTGTTTCATAATTTAGAAAGAATTATTAAATAGACAATTATGTTTAAGCTAGGTAGTACACACATATAAATTATTCCTTCCAAATATTTGAAAAGATTAATACTTAAATCACTAAAACATAAGCATGCATGTGCAAAGATTTTGTTTCATCATATTTAATGTTATATGTTAAAGTGACTTATCGTTATTCCATACAACTATATGTCTTTGTGGGATAATATGGAAAAACACAAGAAAGGTAGCTTTGCTGCATTCCTAAATTTATTTTATTAAGCGCATCATGAAAATTTGGTGACATGCAGCATTATTGTATTTCATAATTATAAAGTTCTCTCTATTAAGAGGATAATTGTTTCTGGCACCCAAACAAAATGGACGCTTATGTTTTCTTTCGAAAGGACAACAAGTTTATGTTCTGCTTGATAAATAATTGGCATATAGCACCTCTCCCAAAGTTGAATTTTCATATTTTTATACAAGTGAGATTTCCACTGTAAATATCTTTTTTTGGTTTCTATTCACTACGGTTCATATTTTTGAGCAGCGTGTGGTAACTATTCTGTAGGTTAACTCAGAATAAACTCTTTATTCTGTGTCAACCATCGGAGTTAAGAACAAGCAGGGAATTATTTTAAGATATGAAATAAGTGTCGAAAAAGAAGCGAAAACAAGGGGGTAATTTTTAAGTCAAGAGAATCCCGTCTTTTTGTGAGAATATGATACTTGTCAGCCCAAAGCAGGAGTAGCCAAGCCAAACTGCTCCTTGCACCTGGCTCTGTGTGAATTTGGCTAAATAGAAGACCACGGGAGAGGGTGGGCTTGTAATGAACTCACTGGAGAGGGCTTGCCTACTTAGATGCAAGCAAATTGAGAAATTTAAAAACCATCGTGAAGCCAATGCAAATCCTTTGGAAGGCCAAATTCACCAGATTGGGCTGCTGCCTAGTAATCCCTAAAACTTTAGGATTATATAGTGTGTGTGTGCATGTGTGCATGTGTGTGTGTGTGTGTGCATGTGTGTGTGCCTGTGTGTGTGAAAGTTTCTGGCCATGAGGGCCCTGAATGGGCGGAGAATGAACAGTGGTGCTGTAACTTGTTGAAACCTTCCACACTGGCAATTCTGCTACATTTCAAAGAGACTGATACATTACAAAACCCTGCAAAAATTTACCACATATACCTTGTGGGTACTTGAGTGGATTTTGGCTGACTGACAGCTAACTCTTGGTGAGGGAAGAATAAGGCATACATGTGAAATTAATGAATTATTTAAAATTCTACTCCATTTATTAGAACGACTTCCATTTCGTTCAAAACATAAGAAAAAATCAAAACACAATGACTAAGCAAATGACATGAAATCTATGTTAACCAGCTTGATGAAAGTATTT
>NW_003852427.1:16512053-16512845 GCF_000181295.1 Otolemur garnettii | reverse complement strand
AATTCAAATTAGTTTGTAAAATGTTAGGCAAATCAAATTTAGATTCCCCCTACTTTGAATATCTCCTTCTCTAGATTCTTCCCACCTGCTGTCATGTGCTAATTTTTTTTTTTTAAAGCTTCATCTATTTGCAAAAAAAGAAAGAAATTGGTATTGTCTTGTGTTGTTTCATCCTTAAAGCGAAACCATTTGCAAGAAAATTATAGGTCCCCAGTGTTGAGCTTCTTTGCATATTAATTTTGTTAGCCTTACCTCCTGTGGTCTTTAGTTCTGGAAGGCCTATTAGATAATACACAAGATAAATTTTTCCCTTGTATCTTGGAGCTAGTAGAAAATACATCCATTTTTGCTTGAAACTGAAATTTGCAGTACTAGTCACGCATATTTTCCCCTATTTTACAAATAGAGATTTATTCAATTAAGCATGTTAAGTACTGTAATAGTCAATATTAGTTATATTGCTGTAACCCAAGTTCCTGAGAATATGTAACATATTAGGTATGTAACGTGTTAGGTAAATACAAATATTGCACAGCCTACCTAACTAGTTAATGCAGTAATATACAATAATAAAACTCTGAAACATTAAGAATTACTTTTTACTATAAATATAGTTCCAATGAGTTTAGAAAAGCAAATCGTTCATGTGTATCGGAAATATGATGATATAAAAGTAAACAATCTATTGTATTTATTGTTTATTGTTGCAGATTCCTTGAGGGTACAAAGAACCAGGTCACATTGATTAGATTTGTTAAGTCCCTCCCCTATAATTGTGTCCCTCCCCCAAAA
>NW_003852427.1:16510662-16511464 GCF_000181295.1 Otolemur garnettii | reverse complement strand
TTCCCTTTTAGAAAATGACAGTGTATTTTTAGTCTGAACACCAAAACCGAGCCCATCATACTGCCCATTGTTAAGAAGAGGCTCAGGAGTTTACTCTAGAATTTTATAAAATTTCAGGGTTGTTTCTTTCTTGAGATTGTTTTTGCAGTCATCAGAAGGAAGCAATAAAAATGTCCTTTTAAGTAAGGAAGCACTATTTTCTGTACGTCACTTAAATCAATGATTTGTTCTAATGGCAAAGTTTTAAGCAGATTCTCTGGGTTCTTACATTTGTATTTAAAAAAACATGAACTTATAGACAAATGAAGGTATCATGATAAGTAAAAGCAAAGTGCTTTTCTATTTAAAATAATATGTGTAGTATTGACCATTTTTAAATCTGTGCATTTATTATTAATAAAACTCTGCTCAAACTCTTGGAATTGCCTAAAAGTTAACACTCCACATAATCTAATCAGGTGTCCTCAAACTATGGCCTGTGGGCCACATGCTGCCTGCCTAGGACATTTATCTGGCCTGCTGGGTGTTTTCAGTGCTGCTGCCTGTCCTGCTTAGCAGCCAACTCATCCTGGGGCCCGCAGTCCGGCCCTCCAAGGGTCTGAGGGACAGTGAACTGGCCCCCTGTTTAAAAAGTTTGAGGACCTCTGATCTACATAGATCAATATCCAGAGAAAACTAGAAATGACTACTGATAATATTCTTTTTATCTGAATGTAAGATAGATGAATTGGATGAATTTTTATTGATTGATTGATTGATTTTGAGACAGAGTCTCACTCACTGTCACCCTGGGTAGAGTGCT
>NW_003852427.1:16509434-16510409 GCF_000181295.1 Otolemur garnettii | reverse complement strand
AGACTCAATTATGTTTTGTTTTCTTGCTGTCAAAATATGCTTTGTTTTCTATTACACAGCTCATAGATGTCACAATTATAATAGCAGTTTAATAACATGTTCTTCTATGCTCTCTAATTTTATTGCTTTGTTTACACAACTATTGCAGAAAACATTATCCAGAAAAATGATTTTAATCTTCCTGGATCTGATCAAAGTATAGAAATCTGAAAGCAGGGTCAGAATGGTAGGAATAGTGTTCAGAATGTCACACGGGTTTGTTTGGCTTCTTTGCTCTTCTCTTAGAATAACAGAGACATTGGAGGAGCGGAGCAGGTTAGGGGTGACCTCTTGCGAAATAATCTTCCAAGAGAGGTGCTGACTGAAGACCTCACCATGTGTGTGTCTATTGTAGTTGTGCTTCAAAGCAGCAGGTCATCTCGCAATTCTAAATTAATTTAGTTTCCTTTATTTATTTGCTTTCTCATTGATGCTGGCGCTGGGGAAATGCATGAAATATTTGATGTGATCCTTTAGATTTTATTAATAAAGAACGGCTATGCTGTATTTTTAATACATAGAAGGACGAACTTGGCAAGTACATACATTTTTTAATTTTATTTTTATTTAATTAATTTATTTATTTACTTATTTATTTATTTTTGGCCAGGGCCGGGTTTGAACCCACCACCTCCAGCACATGGGGCCTGTACCCTACTCCTTGAGCCACAGGCGCTGCCCCATTTTTTTATTTTTAATTTAAATATTCATTTTTGTTTAAAGTTTAAAACTTCACATTTTTCATTTCGTTATTTCCTACACTCAAACACGTGCTTTTCAAGTCTTAAGTTTTTTATTCCAAGAAAATGAAAAAAATTCTGCATCTACCATGTTCAAATTTGACAATAACTAAATGACCTGTTGTTTGTCTAAGCTACTCTTCCTGTGTCATAGTCACTCCCAACTTTCACTATTATGTTCAATGTGCTTGAAAAT
>NW_003852427.1:16501001-16509086 GCF_000181295.1 Otolemur garnettii | reverse complement strand
TAGAATTGGTTACTCTTTTCATTTGTTTATGTCCTAGCTTCTCAACTTAAATTGTTTCTTTTTTAAATTAAATTCTTTGAAACAGAGTCTCACTCTGTTACCCAAGCTGGAATGTCTAAGCATCAGCCCAGCTCACAGAAACCTTCAACTCCTGGGCTCAAGCCATCCTACTGCTCCAGCCTCCTGGGTCGCTGGGACCCCATGTCCCTGCCACAATGCCTGGCTAGTTTTTCTATTTTGGGTAGAGATGGGCTCTCACTTTTGCTCACCTGGTCTGGAGCTCATGATCTCAAGTAAATCCTCCCACCTCGGCTTCTCACAGTGCTAGGATTAAATTATGCGTCCTGATAATAAGGTTCTGAACGCAGGATCGTTAGTCAGGGAACTTAAAATCATAACAAACCCCAATATTACCTATTTTTCTTGTGTAGTGCTCCTTTCACTGTCACAATCTAGGATGTAATGGTAGCAATAAAAAGGGGGAGAGGTTTTGAATGTGCATCATTAATTCATCAAAGTCTAAATGTTAAACAGTCAATGTCAAAGCAGGTGGATTCCCTTAGATGTGTGTGTGGCAGCTCCCGAACAGATACAAAACATCCTTACTGTGAGTGCCAGGAACTCGAATTCATCTTTTACTTTTTTATTGTTACACTGTTTCACAGACGTCTGGGCATAAGAAAGTATGTTAAAAAACCACTAACACCAATGGGGTTATGTTTTATGGTATTCTTTTTTGGGGATTGGGAATAGTCTCACTTTGTTGCCCTTGGTACAAGCTCTTGGTCTCAAGCAATTCTCTTGCCTCAGCTTCCAGAGTAGCTGGGCCTACAGAGGCATCTGCCACAGCACCGGCTATGTTTAGAGACAAGGTCTCTTGGTCAGGCTGGTCTAAAACTCCCGAGCTCAAGCAATCCACCCACCTCAGCCTCCCAGAGTGCTAGGATTACAGGTGTGAGCCACTGCACCTGCCCTACTTTATGGTATTCTGTTACCTAGTATTGTACTTGTTTAAGCAAAGTAATTAGTGTTAGATTATTTATTATTTATTTCAACAATTGTGCACCTATCCTTGATGTAACTTTATATATCATACTTATATATCATTGAGATTTGTTTAGAAAGCATAAGGTAGGACTTGGGATATTGGTGCTATATTAAACATGTATTACCTGCTAAATCTATAAATCTGGGCATAGAAAATTATAAGATAATGTTGCTATTTCTACTCTCAAATTAATATATGAAAGTCATGTTTTCCTAAATATATTTGCATTAGAATTCTTTCTCTCACAACACAAATGAATAAATACAAACAACTTTTTTGGCAATAATAGATTCAAAGGCTATTTTCTTTTATCCTGGACTGTGTGGGCACTATAATTTTAAGAGAGAAAACCCTTATAACAGGAATACACTAGATTTTTCTTCCTATGTGGAAGTTCCGTTTGATTATTTTTGGTCTTTAAAACGTACATTTTAAGAATTTGTCTTTTTGTCTTTCATTAATCCATCTCAGAATACAATTAGTTTCCAGAGTTTGGGAGAAAAGCTGGCGTGGCTCTTTGCATTTCATAAACACAGACATCCTATTCTATTCCTAATGCAGGGAAAAGAAATGCTGAAGTTAGGAAATCAAAGCAACGCAGGAAGTGGGATAGATTGCAAACAGAAAGAAACAATGCAAGCTAGATGTCGTTCAACAAACAGCCAGGCAGGAGCGTCCACATGCGGTTAAACTTTTTTTCCAAGCTACTTCCTCTAAAACTTCTAGGAGTGACCCATGTTGCTTTTAATCATTACTTGATCAAGTTGTTGTTGGGTTTTTAAGTGACTTGATGTGTTTTTAAGTTGTTTTCTGTGTCTTAACACAGTCCCATATTTATTGAACAATGAATATTCCCAGTGATGGTTTTTAGTTCCTCTGTGATACTTTATTTTAAATTTACTTAACAGACGTAGTGAAACTACACACTGAAAATGGTATCCGACATTAATTTTGTGAGATTTGAAACGGCTAACAGAGTTTTACCACCACATCAACTCGTGGCTGTATTTACACAGAGAAATTATTGTACATTTGTGATAGCAAAAAATTGCATTTGTGGGCCTGAACAGACAGAAGTGTCTTTCCCATGTAGTGGAAATTCCTGCACATCTAATTTGTAAGGTTCTGTTGTTGCCGAGGCTGATGCGGCGGTATCATTGCCAGTAGTTCTGGATTAGGGAGAAAGGGCCGTTTCCCCTCTAGGTACAAAGATTGGAAGGGTAAGATAGTCTAAAATCACCATCTTCCTCTAGTTTTTCACATATTTCCCCAGGAAAGTTGTTTTATAGAATAATGTAGAATGGTAGAATAATGTAGAATACTTCTCCCCAGCAATCTGATAAATATTTCAAATATCAGAAAATGTTTTCCTAAATTTTATGTTCTAGTAAGACGTTTATTGGGCAGAAGACCCTTTGCAGCCCATGTTATGTACATGCTTTGATGTTTGACGTGGCTTCCTACTGCCGTTCCTTACCTCCTATAATGTGAGACAACCAAGAGTGGCAGCAAGCCAGTGGCTAACTATTTGGATGCTTTGGAATTCGTATACTGTAAAGGTTAAGGTTGTCGGGATCGAGTAGGGAGCCTCACAGGATGACAGTTGAAGAAGAAAAGAGGAAAAGTGAGATAAAAAGAGAAAGACAGTGGAAAAAATGTTTTAGAAAGAAACAAATATTTGGCTCTACTAAAAACTCAGAAAGTTCAAATAAATAGGGATTGAAATGATTCTCTACCTCATGATACTTAGCACACAGTACTATTCTAGTTATTCACTGTAACCAAAACTGAGGGGCTTCCAGCACTGATGTATTGTTATTTCTTATGGATTAGCGGGGCTGTCTGAATCCTGGTGACGCTGCAGTCATCTGAAGCCTTGACCAGGGAGGACATCACGGATAGTTTCTGCCTTCGGCTGTGTGGTACGTTAGTTTTCCTCCATGTGGTCTCTTTTTCAGAAGAGTAACCTCAACTTCTTACATAGAAAGAAAGCAGAAACTACCAGGCCAGATAAGGACTGCACAGAAATGTGAAACAGTGTAACTTCTGCCGTCATCATCAGCCCACCTAAATACAAAGGGGTAAAAACATACACTTCTCTCCATGGGGAAGTAACAAGGTCTCATTACAGAAGGGTGACGGGACAGGGAATATCGACGTGGATGAATCTAGAAAGCACATTCTGCTGTAGGTTAATGATTGCAGTTGTTATTTGTTACAGTGAAATGTAGCAGGAGCTTTGTGTTCACTGTTATCCTCTTATTACTAGGTGAGAAAAACAGCTCTGTGTTTAAGGGAAATTTCCAAGGTGTTGTAGCTAAAAAAGTAGTAAATACCCACCTGTAGTTAGTTTTTACATTAAATGTAGACTATCGGGATTATGATATTTTCTCCTATGTATGTATTTATTTAATTAATAATTCATTTTTTGGAGACAGTCTCACTTTGTTTCCCTCAGTAGAGTGTCCTGGCATCATAGCTCACAGCAACCTCAAACTCTTGGGCTTAAGTGATCTTGTCTTAGCCTCCCGAGTAGCTGGGACTACAGGCACCTGCCACAATGCCAGGCTATTTTTAGAGATGGGGTCTTGCACTGGCTCAGGCTGGTCTCAAACCTGTGAGTTCAGGCAATCCGCCCACCTCCACCTCCCAGTAGTGCTAGGAACACAGGTGTTAACCATGGTGCTCAGCCCACATTTATTTTTAAAATACTATTTAATAAGAAATACTTGTCCTGGCTTGGCACCAGTAGCACAGTGGTTATGGTACCAACCACATACTCTGAGGGTGGCAGGTTCAAGCCTAGCCCAGGCCACCTAAACAACCATGGTAACTGCCACAAAAAATAGAGGAGCATTGTGGCAGGCACCTATAGTCCCAGCTACTTGGGAGGTTGAGGCAAGAGAATTGCTTAAATCCGAGAGTTTGAGGTTGCTGCGAGCTGTGACGCCACAGCACTCTACCGAGGGTGACATAGTGAGAGTCTGTCTCAGAAAAAAGAATGAAATACTTGTCCCATTGTGTGGGAAACAGGAAGGAAGACAAGACAGAAGTAAGAGAGTGGAGGGGATCAAGAGAAAGAAAAGGAAGGAGAAAGAGGATGGGGAGGAGAAAAGAAGGAGAATAGCAGGAGGAAGACAACTGGAAGGAAGAAACAAATGGGAATTCTGTGAAAACAGCAACTTTCCAGTTGTGTTTACTCCTGTATCCCAAGTGCCAAGGCTAGTCTTCAACAAATATGTGTTACACGATTAAAAAATACTTTTAACTGTTTCTCTTTTTGACAGTTATAATTAACACTACAAACAGTAAGTTTGATATTTGCCTATGTGACACTTTTCCTTAAAATATTGCCTTATGAGAAGTTTGGGGAACATACTGATAATTAACTTATACTTCACAAATGTCACCACTTTCATAATCATCAAAATGTATTAAGTAGTTACTATCGAGTATTATTAAGACAGAGCTCCTTTTTTTTTTTTTTATTTTTGAGACAGGGTCTTGCTCTGTTACTTGGGCTGGGGTGCCGTAACATTATCATAGCTCACTGCAACCTCCAACTCCTGGGGTCAAGCAATCCTCTTGACTAAGCCTCCTAAGTAGCTAGGATTGCGGGTGTGTCCCACCACACCGTACTTTATTGCTTAGGCTGATTTCAAACTACTGACCCCAAGTGATCCTCTTGCTTCTGCCTCCCAAAGTTCTGGGATTCAATGTGTGAGCCGCCATGCTTAAGGAGACACAAAGTATTCACTATTTCAAAGAAAGTAGAAAAATATAAAACCACTAACCTCTGCCTTTATGTATATATCAATCTATGATACAGAGCTTAGATTCAAAAAGTTAAATTGTGTGTGTGTTTGTATATATATGAAGTTAAATGTATATAAATGTAAATATATATAAAGATGAATGAAATGTATATCATCAGTTTTTATGTTTAAAAAAGTTCAGGAAGAATCTTTTCTTTTATTTTATAGTCAGAATGTAAATTTTTTAATTTTTTTTATTAAATCATAGCTGTGTACGTTAATACAGTCATGGGGTCCAGTGTGCTGTTTTTATATACAATTTGAAATATTTTCATCAAACTGGTTAACATAGCCTTCATGTCATTTTCTTAGTTATTGTGTTAAGACATTTATATTCTACATTTATTTTTTTTCCTGGTTTTTAAATTAAATCATAGCAGTGTACATTAATACTATCATGGGGTACAGTGTACTGTTTCTGTATACAATTTGAAATATTTTCATCCAACTGGTTAACATAGCCTTCATGTCTTTTTCTGAGTTATTGTGTTAAGACATTTAAATTCTACAATTAGAGAGATTTACAAGTACCCTTATAGGATGAACCATAGGCGTGATCCCACCAATCACCCTCCCTCCACCCACCCTCCCTCCTCCTTTCCCCTCTCTCTCCCCTCTCCCCATATTCCTGGGCTAAAATTGGGTTATGGCTTTCCAATAAAGCTATAAATTAGTTTCGTAGAAGGGCTGAGTACATTGGATACTTTTTGTTCCATTCTTGGGATACTTTGCTAAGAAGAATATTTTCCAGCTCCATCCACGTAAACATGAAGGAGGTAAAGTCTCCATCTTTCTTAACGGCCGCATAGTATTCCATGGTGTATATACATTTAGAAAGATTCACAATGGTGGGATCACATCTATGGTTCATCTTATAAGAATCTTTTCTTTAGTATGAAAACATGCCATACAATGTCACTGGCTTTTTGAATAGGAAGATATTTTAATAAGAAAGAGTTAGTGTCCATTCAGAAGTATATTCCTAGTGTCCCATTACTTCTGAGGTTACGGAAGCCAAGCATACAGAGAAGAGGTCCATATATGCAAGAAATTGCCAGACAAATATGGAACATTTGCGAACAGAACTTCCCTTTCTGGCGTCAGTGCTGGTAGGTAGAATCTTTAGAATGTTGTCCTTTTCCTTTCTCGAATTTTTCTTTTACTCTTCTCTGTGATCTTGCACCTTCTGAACTTAACAATAACTGTGCACACATCCTGCCCAGTACCTAAAGTTCTGGCTACCATCAATGAAAGAATTTAGGGACTAATTGTAAAATCCCTAGTGATCCACAGAGTTCTGAAACTTACATTTATTTTGAGAGGGAAAATTGCTTTTAACAAATATGACTCAGATAAGGGAGGGCTTTGAATTAAGGCATGCATGGTATTGCTCTACAATAATACCTGATAGTTTTAGCGCTGATAATTTTTAAGAGATATCAATTGGTAAGAATGATAAACTTGAATTTTTAAAATCATAGAGACAAATGCGAAACTCATCATTTAGGTTTCAATGAAGCCATGGGAATAGTTTTACATGGCCAAAAGAGTTTAGCTTACTTCTGTTTCAATGTAAACTGACATTATAATGTTTTCAACAACAGCATCAACAAAACTTGAATCACTTGAATGTTCTTTTTATTTTTTGAAAGAAAGAAAAGACAGGAGAGAGAGAGCGCTGAATGTTCTTTGTATTAGAACTTAAAAGTGTAGTGTCTGGAATATGAAAAATAGATTAAAATTTCTTTCAAATGATAAATATTAGAGAGTACTTGAGGAAAACCAGGAAATAAAAGTATTAAAGGGAAAAAGATATAATATCCAGTTTTTGTCTTACAGTTAACCAGTGGACAAATTGAAATCCAGCAATGTAAATTAATTTCCCCATCTGCTAGTGAAGAATAAATCATTTGTTCATTCAATGGATCACTGTTGAGCACTGGTATGTGTGAAGCCCTGTACTGGGTTCTGGAGATTGAAGTGGGGAAAAAAAATTCTGTCTTTTTGAGACTTTCATCGCTTTCTTGCTTTGTGACAGTTAAATGACCAGAGCAGAGCATTATTTTAAATTGTAATTTTAGAGCTAAAAATCTTCAAGATATTTTAATGATAACCATCATTGGCTACAAAAATGCTGTAGAAATTCTTTATGTAGGGATTTATATTTGAGTGATACAGACAATTAAGCTGCCTTTAAATTTAAAGACAACATTGAACACACAATCCCATCATCTGGATAAGTAACTAAAAAAGAAAAAAGAAAAAACCATGATGGGAATTTTACTTGACAAGGGCTAACAACAATATTGAGTCTGTAGAGGTTCATCTGAATTGGACAGCCCACCCTTCTCCAACTTTGATTTCGGCGTCCACATGTGGATTCATGCCACGCATTGTATGGGTCAGTGGGATGAAACCACATGTCATTTGAAGTAGTTAACATTATCAAAGAAGCAGCTGGAGGATGTTCAGGGTTGATGAGAATTCCATTCTTGAATGTTTCATCCACAATTGGGAGTTTCTTCTCAAATGCCTAGATTTAATCAGGTGTTGTTTTTATCCATGTGAGCTAAAACTTTGATATTACGTTGACATTCTCCACTTTCTCAAAATATATGTCAGAATGAATACAGGTTCACAAAGCTCTCACATTTAATGTAAGCACGAATGTGTACTTGCCAGTGTCCATACCCACATACGTGGATAACACGGTATGCGTATGAAAGTTATGCAAGTATGACTTCAGAGTAGTTTTCCATACAATACAGTTATGGGATGATATTGTAGCATTAGTAACTTGATTCGTGAAGCACATATGAAACATTCTATTCTTATTTTGAGGCACTTTTCCTGTGCCCCAAGTTGTTTTCTCCTTTTAGTGAATAGTCTATTTCAGGTGAGAGCTGAGAAAGGTAAACGACTTCTCTAAGGTCCCAGAGCTGGGAAGGGGACCAGTCAGGAATAAATGTGTGACATTCTTACTACTTCGTCTGTGGGTTTCTTTTACCCTTTGATTATCCTCTGATTTACGGCTTCTCTGATTGTCCAGACCCAGTTTGGGTTTCAAATGTGTCTTTCTATTTTCTGTGTATCAGAACCAAGATGATAGTACAAAGAGAAAATTTTTAGAGTGGAGCTTCTCTCTTGGAGTGTACACACACACACACACACACACACACCACACCACACACACACACACACACCACACACACCACACACACA
>NW_003852427.1:16487550-16500806 GCF_000181295.1 Otolemur garnettii | reverse complement strand
CACACACACACACCACACACACACACACACCACACAGGTTTTCCAGAGGCACCAACGGGTCTTCCAGAGCAAAAGTGGTTTAAGGGAGTTAGGTTTAAAACAAAAATAACCTGTTTAAAGTGCTACTCGGGAGGCTGAGGCGGGAGAATCGCCTAAGCCCAAGAGCTGGAGGTTGCTGTGAGCTGTGACATCACAGAACTCTACTGAGGGTGAGAAAGTGAGACTGTCTCAAAAACAAATGCACAAACAAATCTAAGAATTAATGATACTTAAAGGAAATTTGATTTGAATAAAGCACTACAAAGAAGGCCAAGCAATCATGACTTTTTAATTTATTATTTTTTTATTGATACATGATATTTGTACATTGTTATGAGGTACCTGTGTAATTTTGTTACAGGCATGTGTTTTTAAAAAGTTTTTACTTTTACTTATTATGAGTACATACGAGTTATATATTTATATGGTACATATGATTTTTGATACAGACATATAATGTGTATTAATTAGATCAAGCTAATTGGAGTATCCACCACCTCAATAGTTTGTCATTTCTTTGTGTCAGGAACATTCTAATTACACTCCGTTAGTTATTTCAGAGTGTAGCATAACTTCTTGTTGCCTATAGAATGTGTTTTGTTTAAGTCAGGGTATTTAGGAGACCCATCACTTTGTGGATAGCCTTAGGTATTGAGAACTTTTCAGGACTTCTCTTCTAGATATTTTTGTCATGTTGTTTTGAGATAGTCTCACTCTGTAGCCCTCAATTGAGTGCTGTGGTGCCATACCTCACAGCTACCTCAAACGCCTGGGCTCAAGCCATCCTCTTGCCTCAGCCTCCTACAGGCACCCACCACAATGCCCAGCTATTATTTTTAGAGACGAGGTCTCTTTCTTGTTCAGGCTGATCTGGAAATTATGAGCTGAAGCGATCCACCTGCCTTGGCCTCCTCCCAGAGTGCTAGGATTGTAGGCATGAAGCACCCTCCCCAGCTTCCTCTGGCTATTTTTAAATGTACAATATATTTTTGTTAACTTCTCTGCTATTGAACATCAGAATTTATTCATGGCTGGGTGTGGTGGCTCATGCTTCTTATCCCAATACTTTGGGAAGCTGAGGTGGGAGGATCATTTGAGGTCAGGCATTTTAGACCAGCCCGAGCAACAAAGAGACACCCCATTTCTGCAAAAAAATAGAAAAGGTAGCTGGGTGTGGTAGTGCATGTCTTGTAGGCCCATCTATTCAGGAGGCCAAGCCAGGAGGATCACTTGAGTCCAGGAGTTTGAGGTTGCAATAAGCTATGATGATGCTACTGCACTCTAGCCTGGTCAATAGAACAAGAATCCATCTCAGAAAAAAATACAGGAACTTATTCCTTCTATCTAACTGTATAATCAATCCTAGACTCCCATAATTATCATTCCAGTTCCTTCCATGAGATTCTTCTTCTTTGTTTTTTTTTTTTTTTCCAGCTACCTCATGTGAGTGAGAACTTGATATATCCAACCCCCATAATTTTGCCCAACGTTGCCATTTTGGGGTGAACATTAAGAAATATGAAAGAATAGCCAGGTATTGTGGTGGGTGCCTGCAGTACCAGCTACTTGGGAGGCCGAAGCAGGAGGATCACTTGAACCCAAGGGTCTGAGGTTGCTGTGAGCTAAGATGCCAGAGCACTCTACCAAGGCCGACCAAGTGAGACAAAACAAAAAAAAAGAAAAGAAGAAATATGAGGAAAACATTTCAAACTGTATATAAAACCAGCACCCCATGATTGCATTAATGTACATAGCTATGATTGAATAAAAAATTAATTAATCAAAAAAAGAGAAGAAATATGAGAGATAAAGCTGAAAATGTAAAAGAAACTCATGGTTACATGTGTATTACATGTGTATGACTATGGTTGTGTGTAGGTGACATAAGTAAATTCATCACTACATTTGCATTTATTTTTATGTGAATAGTCTTTATGTGAAGTATTTAGGAAATGATTACTAACAGAAAGGGAAATTGCTCTGGATATAACTTTGTATTTTTTTTATGATATTTTATCATGAGCTTTTTCTTGTTTTTTTTGAATGGGCACAGTATTCTTCATTTTGGCCATGTGTGGTACATGCTGTTTCACAGTCATTTCCCATGTTTCACTGGCGATCCTCCCACAATTTTTCCAACATAGCCATTAACGTATTTGTGCGATTTCTTTTCCATATTTTTCATAATATAGTAGACTTCAAGCAGAGTTTTGGAGTCAGAGAATACAAATATGTTCAAGACTCTTGTAACATGCGGGTGATATTTTCCCAAGAAATGTTTAAAAATATTTTTATTTCCACCAGCAATGTACGAGAGTTTGACTCAATGTTACATTATGAAATAGGTCCAGCAATATATGAGAGTTTGATTCAAAGTTACGTTCTGAAATAGATCCATGTTGCTCTTGTTCATTGATTCCAATGAAGGAATGTTTCATCGTATGAATAAAGCACAATTTATTGATTCATTCTTATAAGCATGTGAGTATGCTGATTACAGAAGATCATTAACACATGTTTCATCGTGCACACATTGATAGTTTACTTAGGGCACCTACTTACAAAGAGAATTTATTTATTTATTTTTAATTCCTGGGTTCAAGTGATGCTCTTACCTCAGCCTTCTGAGTAGCGGGGACTACAGGTGCCCACCACAACACCCAGCTAGTTTTTCTGTTTTCTTTAATTTCAGACTAATATTAGGGTACAAATGTGTAGGTTACATTGTTTTTAATTCTAAGGTAAAGTTGAAGTTGTATTTGAGCCTTTCACCGGAGGGGCATGCTGAACTCTCTCACATTTTGCACATTGTAGTTTTTCTACTTTTTAGGAGAGACAGGTTCTCACTCTTGCTCAGGCTGGTCTCGAAGATTCACTCACATATTATGGATGCATAAGTATGCTGATTGCAATAGATTGTTAAATTAAACACATGTACACTTGCGTACACATATGATAATTTCTTTAGGACACCTACTTAGAACTAGAATTTCTGATTCATGGGCACATATATCACCACTTTGTGTAGTTCAAATTATACCTCTGTCACATATAAAATGTTAATTAATATATGAATAAACCTGCCTATGGGGACTTTTTCTTTTTACCCCATTGGCCCACTTTTCTATACCTGTGTTTATTTACCTGTTTTGGTAAAAGGCTTGATATATAGTTGAAAATTCCTCAAATTTTGTGCTGTTTTCAAAGTCATTTGACTATTCCTAGCATTTTGTTATTATCACATCAACTTTAGGTAAGCTTGTCAGGTCCCTTACTGGTATGGTAAGTTACACTAAAATTTCATGTTGCTGGCAATAAATTTCTTTACAGCAATAAGTCTTCCTATCCATGAACACAGCATTTCTCTTTGATTTATTTTTTCACTTTTTTGGTATTGTACTACAATTATTTCCATGAAAATTTTATATAATTTTGTTAGATTTTTTTTGGTACCTTAATGTTTTTATTGATATAATAAATGACATCTTTTATTTATATATTATGTATTATAGTTGGTTAGTACTGGTATGTAGCCACACAATTGATTGTTGTGGGTTGATGTTTCATTCAGCCATCTTATTGATTCTTGTATTTTAAAAGCTCACTCCCCACCTGTAAGTTCTCTTGGATTTTCTATGTGGACAGTAATTTCATCCATAAATAAATTTTTGATATATCTCCTCATTCTTTTCTTTTATTTCTTTTTCTTCTTGCTTTGGCTGAGATCCGTAGTATGTTGTAAAAATAAGTGGTCATAGGAGACTTCATTGTCTTTACCTTAATGACAATGGCTCTGAACGTTTGTCATCATAACATTTACCATGAGGGTTTGGTTCATGATGCCTGAATGGGTTGAGTATTATGATATTACATTGTATTAATTTGTGTTGTTATTGTTCTATTTCTATGGCAGTGACTATATGACTTTTAATCTCACTTTGGCAAAATGCTGTATTTTGTTAAATGTTTTTCTGATTCAGAATTATCTTCTATTCTTGATATAAGTTTTATCATCATAATTATGCTTTGATTTACTAATAATTTAATTTTTAAATTGTTTGAAAACCAATGAGGTTTTCAATCTTTTTAAGAGTATTCTTGCTCTATGAGGTATCAATGTTATATCATAGTCATACAATTAATTTCTAGTCTTTTAAAAAATAATTTGGAATAATTGTTATAAGCTATAAATTCTCTCTCTCTCTCTCTTTTTTTCCCCATTGGAGACAGAATCTCCCTTTGTCAGAAAGCTGTGGCATGAGCCTAGCTCACAGCAACCTCAAACTCCTGGGCAAGTAAGCTTCCTGCCTAAGCCTCCCAGGGCAGCTGGGTCTACAGGTGTGCATCATGCCCCAGCTGTTTTTCTTTCTATTTTTTGGTAAAGATGGGGTCTTGCTGCTGTTGAGCTTGTCTCTAACTTCTGAGCTCTAAGCAATCCTCCTACCTCCACCTCTCAAGAATGCCCGGACTATAGGCATGAGCTGCTGCACCTGGACAATTATCTCTTTCTTGATGCTTTGCATGAAACTACAGTTCTAGTATCTTTTCAATTGTAACATTAAAAAAATTGAATCAATATTTAATAGTTTATTAGAGTTAAATTTAGTACTTTGAATTTTTTTTTTTTTTTTTTTTTTGCAGTTTTTGGCTGGGGCTGGGTTTGAATCTGCCACCTCTGGCATATGGGGCCAGCACCCTACTCCTTTGAACCACAGGCATTGCCACAGTACTTTGAATTTTTTATGAAAAATTATTGTTATTATCTAAGTGGATAGGTAAAGTGCTTGTATTTAATAAATTTTGATTTATTTTGGATAGTATTCCAAGTTTTGTGTATTAGAAAATCCAGAAATATCCCAATGACTCTCCCCTTCAGATCTAAAACTAGAACCCATCAAGTCCCAAGATTGGGACTCTTAGACACAAGTCAAGAGGGGAATGAAAGAACAAGACCTACGTCATCTTAAGCTTAAGTTTCGGTTTCCACGAACTTAAGTTTCAAGTTCTCAGAAGTCAAGAGGCCTCCCTCTACCAATCAGAAAGGTGCATGACCTCACATAAAAGTCACTTCCTTTTCCCTTCCCCTCACCCATAAAAGCCCCCTCCCCCTTAGAACGAGACCTTCAGCCCTATCTTGCTGTGCTGAGATACTGGAGGCCCAGGCTCGTGAGCTTGAATAAAACTCTCCTGATTTTGCATCAAACCCTGGCTCCCTGGTGGTTCTTGAGGACATCATGATCTGGGCACAACATTTGGGGACTTCAATGGCAAGAGTTTGTTCTTAAACTGTGTACTTTGGAACATTGAACAGGCTTAAATATTTGTGTTTAATCTGCAAGGAAGAATGGGACTAGCATTGTTCTTTGCACCTGTGAGCCTTGAAAGGCTACCTAACTGCACAGTTAGAAAAATGGATGGGCTTCACGTAATGTGAATAAAATAGGGAACTATCCCATGGCTTTTCGTATTTTTAAGCCTTTTTTTGAGACAAAGTCTCATTTTGTTGCCCGTGGTAGAGAGCGGTGGCATCATAGTTCACAGCAACTCCAAATTCTTGGCGCAAGTGATCCTCTTGGCTCAGCCTCCCGAGTAGCTGGGATTATAGGCACCTGCTACTACCCTCAGCTATTTTTAGAGATGGGGGTCTCACTCTAGCTCAGGCTGGTGTTGAACTCGTAAATTGAGGCAATCCACCTGCCTTGGCCTCCCAGAGTGCTTGGATTACAAGTATGAGCCACCACGCCTGCATTTTCAAGTCTAAAAAAAAAAAAAAAATAGAATATTTATGATTTCTGAAACAACAGCAGTGAATTTTAGGATAGGATGTCTGATTGCCACTTTGGATTTTATTA
This sequence comes from Otolemur garnettii, assembly GCF_000181295.1. Classification (NCBI taxonomy): domain Eukaryota; kingdom Metazoa; phylum Chordata; class Mammalia; order Primates; family Galagidae; genus Otolemur; species Otolemur garnettii. The sequence continues at coordinate 16,494,915 of NW_003852427.1, read as the reverse complement.
TCAACTTAGAATGCTATTTCTAGAGAAGAAATTGTACCTTGAAGGTTGCAAACTTTCCATATTAAATGAATGTGTAGTTGGAACTCAGATGTAACTACTTTAACAAATTACCACTTATCTGTGAAAAGTAGGTGCAATTAGGTAATTGGATGTTCTAAAATCATCCAATGATTTTACAACTTCATTTTGCATGATGACAAGCTTAGAAAAATTAAGAATATTTTTAAGTGGCACATTAGTAAATTAATAGGAATAGCTTTATTTTTTTCAAGTAAGAGTCATTTATATTTTTCCTTTGATGATATTTTATTGAATAACATGAGAAAATGGGAAACAAATTTATTTATTTATTTACTCATTTATTTTACCACTGACAACTTTAAACATTTTTCTCCCTTAGATTTTTTTGGGTACTTCTTTATACATATGCCTTATCTCATTTTAACTTTGTAACAACTCACTTCTCAGACTAAGGCTGCAAGTGAAATGCCTTGAGGTCTCCAAGGAGCTTGGCTGTTGATCTTGGTGTTGCCTTTTGAAATGCAATATTAATGGAGCTCCATGAGTCCTAACAAGGACCCAAAGGTTGCAGCACCCCAGGACTTTCTTCTCTAGTTAAGAGGGTCAGGTAGGAAAGGTGATTCCAACTCTTGAGTATTGGCAGCACCGTGAGCCCTCAGAGGGCTGCTCCTCCTCTTGGGGCGTTTAATGGCTTTAGTTCCTGAAGGACCCAGCTTGCTTTGTACCTTGTCCTTGGGCCAAACAATATTACAGAGAAAAGAGACTGGAAGTGCACACATCTCAATGTTATTGTGATGGTCTTAAGGTAGTGAGATTAGAGTCCAAGTTATCCTATTTACAAAAATACAGTAAACATGAGCAGCAGTGATTTCCGAGCTGTGGGATTCTAGGCTTGGAATATTTCTTCGGTGTTATCTCTGTATAGTCTAAGTTTTATGCCCATAGGAAGTACAACTTTTGTGGTTAAGGAACACTTTTTTTAAAATTTCAGATTTAAGGGATGAGGGTACAGACAATTTGGTCACATTGACTGCATTGGTTAGGTGAAGTCTGAGTTGTAGTTGTGTCCCTCACCCAGAAGGTGGGCCACCTATTCCTACATGGTGCCTGTTAGCTGAGAGCACAGGAGACATTGTGATTTAAAAAAATAAAAAGTTACAATGAAAAAAGGATGGAACAAAGTCAACAGCATTTAAAGAAACATTGTTTGGAGTCTACTGAGTCTGTGATTGACATTCAGTTACCTGAATTAAGTCAATAGTTTGGTGCTTGGATAAATTTTACTCTAGCCTCACTCCCCAGAGCAAAGCTAATTGGAATGTATGAATGTATAGAGTTTACAGTAAATGTATATCAGAGTTTACAAATTTTGCAACATATGTATATAGACATAAACTTACTGAAACACAAAAGAAGACATACAAGCGGCCAGTAAGTATATAAGAAATGTTCAACATCATTAATTATCAGAGAAATAAATCAGAATGACAAGGAGGTATCATCTCACCCCAGTTAAAATAGCTTTTTTTTTTTTTTTAGAGACAGTCTCACTTTGTAGACTGTCACTCTACTCACCTTGGTAGAGTGCCCTGGCATCACAGCTCGTAGCAATCTCCAAGTCTTGAGCTTAGGGGATTCTCTTGCCTCAGCTTCCCAAGCAGCTGTGACTATAGGTGCCCACCACAACACCCGGCTATTGTTTTATTTTTTTGTTGCAGTTTGGCCAGGACCAGGTTCGAACCCACCACCCTCGGTATTTGGGGCCGGCACCCTACTCACTGAACCACAGGCACCACCCCTAAAACAGCTTTTTCAAAAATACAGGCAATAATGAATTCTGACAAGAATGTGGAGAAAGGAGATCCCTCCAAACTACTGGACAGAATGTGTAATTAATTAGTGCAACCACTAAAGAGACCAATATAGAGTTTTCTCAAAAAATTAAAAATAGAACTATTATATAACCCAACAATCCCACTGCTAGGTGTCTATCCAAAGGAGGGGAATTCAGTATATTGAAAAGGTGTCGGTAGCTCTGTATTTATTGCAGCACTATGCATAAAAGCCAAGATTTGGAATCAAACTCTCTATTAGCACATAAATGAATAAGAAAATCACAATACATATACACCATGAGATAACATATAGCCCCGAAATAGAAGGAAATCCTGTCATTTGCAACAACATGGACGGAACTGGAGAATATTATGTTAAGTGCAATAAGCCAAACACAGAAACAAAAATCTCCTATATTCTCCTTCATATGTGGGAGCTAAGTGTCAAAACCACTGATCTCCTGGAGATAGAGAATAGAATGATGGTTGCCAGGGGCTGGAAAGAGTAGGGGGGTGTGGGGGAGAAAGTGCAGGTAGGTTAATGGTGCAAGAATATACTTAGATAGTTAGATAGACTGAACAATATTTGATAGCATAACAATAAACTAAGGCATATTTAAAATAGCTAAAAGAGTAGAATTGGAATGTTCCAACCACACAGAAATGATCAATGCCCGAGATGGGAATACTTCAGTCACTCTGATTCGATTAGTTCACATCGTATGTCTGTATCAAACATCAATATACTGCATAAATATATACAATTATTATGGCCCCATAATAATTAAAATTCAAAAATTAAATACATAAAGTCTAGGGACATTTATAAAAACTTAATCTGTACAAAACCAAAGTATGTAAACACATGTGTGCCACCTAATATTCTGAAGTTAAAAAGGTAAATAAATAAAAGAAAGAGCAAGAAAAAACAAAACAAAACAAAAGAAACACCTTCCTTCTGTTTCTATGCACCAGTTTAGTATGTGTTACTTGATTTTTTTTCCTTTAGCGTCTTATATCGCAATTTACATATGCTGCCTAGATGTTCTTATGTTGTACAGAATTGCAAGATGTTATGATCACCAGTGCAAATATTACAAAGCATAATAGTTTGTTTTACATAATTATGTAATAAAAATTTCAAGGCAGATGCTTTGAAGGAAACAACCACAACACACAAACCTCAGGAATCCTCCTGTGCTATAAACTAATAAGCTCTATACTCGGCTTGCCTAGGTCTCATGACTTTATTTTTTATCTTTCCAAACCAGAAGGAAAATACCCTTTATATCTTAGGATAGTCGAGACAGAACAAACATTCTTTTTATGGTTTTCTCAAATCCTCTTTTTTTTTTTCCTGGCCATAGATTCTTTAGTTAACGCCATCTATGGTGCCTTCTGAATTTATGAACTCCAAAGTAAGCAGTCTCCATTTGATAATCAGATGCTTGGTTAATATAATCTACGAAAGCAAATACATTCCTGGTATTTGGTTTGCCACATACCAAGCATGTTATGGTGGCCCGGACTTAGAATTTCTAAATGTTAAAATTTTTTTTTGTCTTAACAGAATAAGATGCTAGCATTAAAAATATTAGAAACAAACTAAAAGTGGGAGTTACAGGAATTTTGTTCTAAAAGTTCCCCTACATCCCAGGGGCCCCAACTGAACCTTTTCTGTGTCAGAAATGGTTGCTTACATTCATTCATGGTCTTAAGGACTTTAGTTACTGGGGCAGTGTTTTGGACCATAGACAGAAATTGATAATGAGAACGGCTGTGGACGACTCTGATTGCCAAGCACATACTTTCTAGTTTCCTGTGTTGCTTTTTGTCAGCTGAAAAATAGGTAGAGGACGTAGTTGCTGCTTGGATTCTTTCGTTGTCTTCTGCCCTTCCTTTTCTGTTTAGACAACAAAATAAGTCAGTTGTGTTTGCAGCTTCTCATGTTACCCTCAGAAATAGAAAAATAACAGGGAAGAGGGAAAAATTCCACTGTTAGTAGAACGTAGCTGCTGAACCAGCTCCTGGAGTGAGAGGGGTGAGCAGGTCAACTATTGTTTTCCCATTTTCCAAATAAAAGGCTCTTAGTGTCTGAGAAACTGATTTATAAACAAGAGAATTTATTTCTTTTTAAATTGTAATTATTACAGATACATAATAGTTGCATATATTCATGGAGTACGTGTGATGTTTGACACAGACACACAATGTGAATTAATCAAATCAGAGTGATTGGGGGATCTACCACCTCGGCATGGATCATTTCTTTGTGTTAGGGACATTCCAATTCTTCTCTTAGCTATTTTAAAGTAAACCCTAACTTATCGTTGATTATAATCACTTTGTTGTACCACCAGATATTGCTCATCTAAACGTATTCTTGCCCCCATTAACCACCCCCACTTCATCCCCACTGCCCACTAGTCTTCCCGCCTCTGCTAACCATCCTTCTACTCTGTCTCCCGGGAGATCAATCGTTTTAATATTTAGCTCCCACACATGAGTGAGAACATATGAGATGTTTTGTTTCTGTGCTTGGCTTATTTCACTTTTCATAATATTCTCCGGTTCCATCCATGTTGTTGCAAGAGACATGATTTCATTCTTTTTTTGTGGCTCTGTGCTATTTTGTGGTGTATACGTACTGTAATTCTTATTCATTTGTGTGTTAATAGTTTGATTTCAAATCTTGGCTTTTGTGCATAGTGCTGCAATAAACATGGGGCTACAGATAGCTTTTTAACACTGAATTCCCTTTGTTTGGATATATACGTGGCAGTGGGATTGCTGGGTCATATGGTCATTCTATTTTTAGTTTTTTGAGGAAACTCCGTACTGTTCTCCATAGGGGTTGCACTAATGTATTACACCTTCAGTCCAACTGTGTCTGAGGGCTCTTCTTTCTCCACATTCTTGCCAGCCTTCATTATTGCCTGAAGTTTTGATAAAAGCTCTTTTAACCGCAGTGAGACAATATCTCATTGTCATTTTGATTTACATTTCTCTGATGTAAAATGATGAAAAAATGTTGAGCAGTTTTTCATATTCTTGTTGGCCACTTGTATGTCTTCTTTGGAGAAATGGCTGTTAAGAACTTTTATCTATTTTTAATTGGATTATTTGATATTTACCCATTGAGATGTTTGAGCTTTGCATCTATTCTAGGTTTGAATCCCTTGTCAGATGAGTCGTTTGCCAATATTTTTCTCCCATTCTGTGGGCTGTCACTTTCCTTTGCTGACTGCTTCCATTACTGTGGGGAAGGTTTTTTTCTGCTGATGTGATCTCATTTTTCCTTGATTGCCCATGCTTTGCGGGTGTTCCTCAAGAATTCTTTGCCCAGTTCAATGTGTTGACATGTTTCTCCAGTGTTTCCTTTTGGTAGTTTTATAGTTAGTTCCAAGTCTTAGATTTAAGTCTTTAATAATTTTCATTTGATTTTGTATATGATGACAGGTAAGTGTCTAGTTTTTTTCCTTTGCCTATGGACATTATGTTTGGCTAACATGAGGCATGCTGTCCTTTCCCCACTGTATATATTTGACTACTTTGTTGAAGATAAGTTCCCTATAGATGTATGGAAAGTGTATTTATTTCTGTATGACAAACAGACTTATTCCAAATTTAACAAAAAATTTATTTGAGGGCCAGATGTGCTGACCATGCCTGTAATCCTAGCACTCTGGGAGGCTGAAGCAGGTGGATTGCCTGAGCTCAGATGTTCAAGACCAGCCTAAGCAAAGCAAGACCTCATCTCTACTAAAAATAGAAAAAAATATCTGGGCATCATGGTGGGTGCCTGTAGTCCCAGCTAATTGGGAGGCTGAGCCAAGAGGAATCGTATGAGCCCAAGAGTCCGAGGTTACTATGAGCTAAGATGCCACTGCACTCTACTGAGGGTGACAAAGTGAGACTCTGTCTCAAAAAAAAAAAAAAAGTCATTTGTGGCAGCGCCTGTGGCTCAGTGGAGTAGGGTGCTGGCCCCCTATGCCAGAGGTGGTGGGTTCAAACCCAGCCCTGGCCATAAAAAAGACATTTGATATTTACTCACACTGGAGTTTTTCTCTAAAACTGCAAAAGACCTGTTATAAGCTCCTGCTTACCTGCGTCATTTAGGGATATAGCTGTGTCTGTAGTGACAGCAGCACTCTGATCTTGCAGCATTCTTAATAAAGAACACAGATGTTGTTAAAAAATAAAAGCATATTGAGTGAGGTGAGATTTCTTAGATTTCATGCTTTCGTTATCTTATTAGACACAGAAATATTTTTGTACACTATCTTTGTTATTAAAGGACAGAGAAGTTTTCCTTTGGAGGAACTTGATCAGAATATTCACATCACAATCTCCACTTGTGGTCACTAACCTAATAGTCTCTGAGGATTCTGGCAGTTCTGGGTCTTTCCTCGCTTCTTTTCGTGCTACAAATGCTTTGTATGTAGTTGCTATAAAAAGATTTTCCAGTACCAGAGTTTCAAACAAAGATTCTTTTGTATTACTTATGATGGAAAAATACGTAGCAATCCTTCTAAGGGAGTGTTCCTTTACAGACAAAAACTACGTAAATCAATGTCCACCTCAGTAACTAGAACTCTAAAATATTTTCACACTCAGATCCTTATTATGTGACTGAGTTCTTGATAGTAAGAGAACAGAGAAGGAGACTTTTTTTTTTTCTGACAAAAATATATACACTTTAAAAGAGTAATTCCTTGGCTCTCTGAAATGGAGGAGCCATCACATTGCCCCTTTAATATATTTTATCAGCTCATGCTTTGCTTGGGAAGGCATTGAAACATTTCCTACTTTGATGTATCCAAAGATTAGTTTTCAAACAAATATTTGGCAACATATTATGCTATCCATAATACAGAATTTCATAAGAGTTAGCAGATTATCATGGAGATAAAAACCTATGTAAAAATTGATTGGGAAGCTCATTTTAGATTGATTAACGGGGCTAATTACAGAATTAGGAGTAAATGGAACTGGTCGGGGAAGCTACTGGCTGGTTACTGAATCAGGCTCTTCTGTCCCTGGAGCCTGAAACACAGTTTCTGCACATAGATGGCCCTCTACCTCCTACAGAACAACTGGAGCCTTCCCTTGGGTAACTAATTACCAGTAGGCCAGGAACAAGATGAGTCTGAAGAACTTACTGCTGATGAGACTTTAATCGGGGCTACAACCTTCAGACCAGCACACCATTGCATTTAGCATAAAGCTCTTAGTCTTTACTGCAGCACGACTGGTTCTCCATAGCCCGACATCTGCTGACTGCTGTACTTCCTTTCTGTACTTCCTCATCACTATTCTCTAAAACCCTAGGCTTCTTTGCTTCAAATGCTGTGTCTTCCTTAATGCCTTTCATATACTATTGGAACCAGAATCTCTCTCTGCTGGGTTCTTGGTCTCGGAGATTCGAAGAATGAATCCACAGATCATGAGTAAATGACAGGATAGATTTTGTCGATAGATAAGAAGAAAGATAAGGCCTCTGATGCAG
>NW_003852427.1:16468611-16474948 GCF_000181295.1 Otolemur garnettii | reverse complement strand
CATGAAGGCTGTGTTGACCAGTTGATGGAAGTATTTCAGATTGCATGTGAAAACCCCACACTGTACCCCAGAAGTGCATTAATGTACATAGTTACCGTTCAATAAAAAAAAGAAAAAAAAAGATATTAAAATTGTAAAAGGGATGAATCCAGTCCATTGTAGCAATTGACTTGATAAAAGGATTTTGGGTTCATGCAATTAATTTCAAGCCATGAAATTAATTTGAGGTATATTAAAGGGTAGGCTTAGTTTATGATATTTTTAATTATGAGAATACTACATTAAAATTTTAGCCACTATCCAAGGTACTAAACATACATTGTCTTTGAGTTGTGGATTTTCAGAACTGTTCAACCATTAAGTAAATATTTCCTTTTATAATGATTATTTCTATTAAAGGGGAAGAAATATAAGGGGGGAAACATTTAAGGCACAAGTTAAAGGAGAACCTCCTTATGAATATGATCAAATTAGTTTGTTATAAAATGAGTCCTATATGTTCAGATTTCTAGACTTAGCATGTTTTAGATTCAAATGCATTGTCTCCAGATAAAAATTAATAACAGTTTTGTATTGGTTTTAATACAAATATTTTAATTAGTAACCTAAAAGATTGTTCAGCCAGCTACAATTAGTTCTCTGTTCTTTTTGGTAGACTTAAGAGGAAACAAGCCTCTAGAAATAAATTCTGCTTGTGGTGAGAGGTAAGAGTCCGCTGGAAGTGAAGTCCTGTTTAGTTCATGCGTCCTCCCTCCTTGGATACAACCTGAAATCTTGAGGGCTTCTGCCTTTCTTTGGAGTGGAGCTTTGACAGAGATGCAGTGGAATGAACTCGTGTTTCTGTGGGGCTCAGTAACATCGAATTCAGCACCTGCCACAATCATATTAAGACTGAGGATGGGTGGCTGGTGACAGTGCCCTGTCCTCGGATCAGGACTGGGTACGTGGGATAAAACAGCCCGTCAGCAGGATTAAGATAGGATTTTCTGGCTTACTCATTGTGAGCAAAGAAACCTAGCAATTATACTAAGTAATATGTTAATTAATAGTTTGGCAAGTCATTTAGCATTTTTGAACACCTGTTATATGTTAGGAACTTTCCTAGAAATTATCACGTATTTCTTTATTTCTAATGCCATTAAATATATGTTTATGGTAAATCTGAGGCAACTCTTATGCAACACATACATTTTGTAATGAATTTTACATATCTGAAATCATTATAAGAATGTAAAAGGGAATGGTGCTGCTGGTTGTTTTGTTGAGATTTCTCTTTCTGTTTGTTCATTTACTATGGTAAGCTTATTTTTTAAAAAATTGTAGGCTCAAGTTAAAAATATTATGAAAATGCATACATACATTGCTCTGTATTAACGTTTTTTGTTTTTGCAGCTTCCTGTGTGAATTTAGAGAAATTACTAACTTTTTCTGAACTTGAGTTTCCTAATTCATGACATTAGTAGTTGAGATAAGGTGGTGCAATGGTGCCAGGCACAGTGGCTCACACCTATAATCCTAGCACACTGGGAGGCAGAGGTGGGAGGATTGCTTGAGCCTAGGAGTTTGAGATCAACCCCGGGCAACAGGGAGACCTTGTTTCTACAAAAAAACAGGAAAAAATTAACCAGGTATTGTGGTGTGTGCCTATAGTCCCAGCTCCTCAGAAGGCTGAGGCAGGAGGGCCCAACTCTTGGGCCCAGGAGTTGGAGGCTGCAGAGTGAGCTACAATGTAATAGTGCCACTGCACTCAAGCCCTGGGCAACTGAGTAAGATTGTCTCATAGAAAAAAAAAAAAGATAATGTATTGGGTCCCTCTTAGTCCTAGTACTATGATTTATCTTTGTCTTTGACAGATATATTGGTTTGTTACTCAGGTGGTATTTGAAATATTTAAGAACTGATACCATAAACAGTGAACGATCAGATATTGTGAACAGCCACGTGAGTGTGACTTTTAGGGGGAATTGTGGTTGTTGTGTGCCAATAGCCTGGGTACGGTGGGTTCAGTAGGCACTGGGTCCTTGCCTGTCAGGGGCCCCTTGCCACAGTCCAGCCACTGTCTGTTCTGCTGTGATCTGCTCTGATCAGAGGAAAATACTATTGTGAGGACTGGCATGTAGAAGCCATTATGAGTTGCCTGGCAGAGCTGGCAGGCTGGAAGGCACCAGGACAGTGCCCTTTAGGTGCCACCTGTGGCACCACCTATAGTCTCCTTGGCCTCTATTGCTTCCAAGAGCAATCACACTGACACTTCTTAATCCGGTTCTAGCCTATGTTTATGTCTCATTTTAGAAGTTTATCATCTATCCATCTGTTCATCTATCTAGCTATTCTGATAGAAAGAATTGGGAGCTCATGCACCTGCCTCGCTCTATGAGAGGAATATAAATCCATAAGATATTTGACAGATCAAGAAATATGCTTATTATAAGTGGATCAAACTTACAAGTGTAGTTTCCTTAGCTACATTCTCTAATCCACCTTTGATAAGGGCAACCAGTGACATAGGAAAGATGGAAGAGAAAATTTACCCAATCTCACCCACCCCAGCTTGCTCTGTACTCAGGGGAAATAGGACCCATCCACCACCATCTCTGAAAGGTGCAGAAAAGTCCTCCAGTCCCATGTATCTGCCATACTGAAGCGTCAATCTATCAGATAACCCCAACATTAAGTATTTTTCTGAGTTAAGGTACAAGATACCATTGAAATGCATTTACTTGGAATATACCCAGGTTAAACTATCATTTCTCTTTAATACCTCTGCATGATTTCCAAATCATCTAATAAAGAAGGAGATGGGGTGGGGGTGGGTGTGAAACAACACACAAGAATTCATACCACACCTAGTTCGAGGACCTATAAACATTCCTATCTATTTAAAGGGTATGGCAAACATCATATAAAACAAAATGAAAATAGTTTGTAAACAATAACATGACATGTTAAGTAAGGTTGATATCACTGTTATCTAGTGTCTGGTAAATCCAGAGCATTCTTATTAAGTTTGATTTATTTTATTAATGAAAGTATCCTTGTATGGTGTTAGAGGCCAGATACATTAATATTATAAGGAAGATATGATTCCTATGATTTTTATATTAATAGTATTTTACATTTGAATAGTTTAAAAAACTTATAAATATGATTTGAAGTAATCACTATAGCCGAGTTGGATTTAATTTTCAACCAGCTCTTTTGAAGGCCAAATGTGAGAATAGGAAGCTATCACATAGAACTGTTTTCTGTTGGTAATGAGTATTTTTAGTACACAGCTTACTTGTACCTCAATATTCTTTTAAAATCTTGACTTTCAGAAAGCAGTTAGTCAATATTTTAAAAATGCATGTTAAGTCTATGGCCCTAGGAAAACTGGCTTTTTATCTAAAATATTTTAATCAGGTTCAGAGAAAGTTAAGGCTATGGATTTATCTCTGGAATTTATTGTACATACTTCAATAGATGTGCATAAACATATACATCTCACCATTAGCCTACAGAATTAAGGGCCTTTGATTGCCTTAAAATAATGCTTTATAATTTGGGGGTTGTTAATATTATTTTAAAGACGAAATTTTTGTATTTTGATTTTGAAAAGATTACCCTATTTTTTCAAACAATTATATTCTTAAGCATTAGTCAAGTATGTTCAAAAAAGCTATTGATTAATAATGATTATTTTTATAAGTAATTCAGAGCATTTTGAGTATGAAAAGGGGAATTTTTTATATAACACAAAATCTAATGTGTATGTAAAACATATGCGTATACCTTTTGGCTAATTTTCATAAGGATGACCTATATGATTAAAAACAGAAGAATAACTACAAATGAATCAAATGTAATGATTCACCATTATTACATTTGGATAACTTTTTTTGGCTTTTCATTAGAGCATTTAGTGGTAAGTTAGATAACATTAACTTTTGGCTATTACAAATTATATTTCTGTTCTTAAAACAATACCCAAGGGATATTATGTTATGATATATTACATTTCAATTAAGCAGATTTTCATGTAATTGTCTTGTGTATTTTATGTCAACTGTCAAATACATAAATATCTTAATCTTTTCTCTGAAAGTAATTAAACAAACTATAATGATAACTTTCTATTAGGATATCCTTATCTTATTCGTTGGATCTATTGGATAGATGTGTGTTTCTCTCCTATATGTTTTATGTATTGATCAAATATAGCAAAAGTTAGTCATAATTAAATAATTAAAGTGATAGTATTTCAGCTTTTTTATGTAGCAAAACTCCTTTCTCCATAAAATCTCTTAATGAAGTTTTAGTTTAAAAGAAAATTGCAGTGAGCCTTAGTTATTTTTGTATTCTCAATTCTTTTTTTTTTTTTTTACAGATAACATGTTTCTTTTATGAAAATAATTTTGCTCAATATTAACATTTTCTTTCTGATTATTTGTTCTGATATTTATATGAAAACACATTTTAAACAAATTGACAACTTGTCCTTTTATGAGCAGTTATCGCTAGGATCAGATCACACTTTGTCTAGTGTTAATTTTGAGAGCTTTAAAGCCCGTCATGAAATGAAAATTTTATGCAGCTAAACAAATAAATATTACATATGTGGACCTCGAGTACCAGTAAAATGACATCAAACACAGTTCATAAGATAGATGTACAAATGCAATTCAGTTCTCTTCTCATCAGTCTCCCTTATATTTTTAGACAGTCTTTATGTGAATACAATGACTTCAATATCAAACATTTTAAATGATGCTTGAAATATCAGTCACTTGACTTTGATGTCACACACAATTAAATCCAACCCATCTTCTCTCAGTTAATAACAGCAATCTCACCAAGTCTAGTGCCTAATTAATACCAGCTATTTGTCACAAAGAGGTGACACATGTATATCAGGAGGCTTGAAATATTGTTTTGTGCTGAAGTGTAGCCGTCCAGCCCTGCAATATAGAATCTGTCTTATGTATGATTGGCTTTAAAGATTTCAAAGGCCCCCGAGTTTAGTGTGTTCAAGCTGGGACGCAACAGTGCATAGAAGGTGTTAGTGATGTGACGGGTCCCTTTAGGCTGCTAAGTAGGAAGGTATTTAGAAAGAAATGCAGCTCTAACTGAAAGGTTCAGACTTAATAATTTACTTAGGTGATGGGAAGAATTAAGAATAAAGTCCCTATGGTAATTTGCTTAACCTGCCGTTTTTAAGCTACATGACAGAATACACAATCATAAATTGTCTTATCTTCATTAAAAAGCATTTCTGCCTTAAAAATGCTCTTTACTATATTGGGCCAGGTACAATTAAAGTAGTATCCATTAAAGGTGTAATAATTTTACACCTTAAACTCATTTGGAGTAGGGGATAAGTTGTTTATTTCAATTACATAGTTATTATTAGCTATCAACTTAGGAGAAAATGCCAGGATAAATATAGGTAGGGCATAAGGTATGCAATGCTATCAAAAAAATAGCTAAAAAAAAATCAGAGGACTTGTGTTGATCAAGGTTTACAAACCTATTCGTAAATAGTTAGGTGTTAGATCATAATATAAGCCAAGGTATTACAATTTTAAAAAGCGAGTAATATAAATCAAAAAATTATTATATTTTTGTAACTTAGAATTGTTTTCAGCTAATATCTTACAAAATTTCTCTATAGGATTATAGACAAGACGCTGCCAACATTGTATTTAAGAGGTATTCCTTCTATCTCTTTTTTTCTTAAGAAAGGAGAAGAAAAAAAACACCCTATGGAAGTTGCCCAAATCAGGTTTAACTGTAGTTGCCCTGAAATTTTCCTCACAAATCTGGTTTTTCCAGGTTGTCCTAGAAGATTTCCCTCCCCAAAAGATGTTGTACTTTGGGTTTACTACCCGCAGTAATTTTTACTCTGGTTCACTTCTTATTGAAATCAACCAGGGAAAGGGGTGATTGTACTTTAAAAAAAGGAAAAAGTTACAGGACTGCAAAACAGTAACTACTAGAACATAGGGATGCTTTAAAAGAGTGGAAAGATTTACTTCTCTCAGGGGTCAGAGTGCTCTCAATAGCTGGTTACCCGAGGCAGCCTGGTTGAAAGTAAACAGGACTGGTGAACACCAAAGCAGCCACCACCCGGTGGTCACGTCCTTTTCAGCCCAACTCAATATACAAAGGGAAACAAGTCTCTTTCTCCCAGGTAGAGGCTTAAGGAGTATTTTTTCAGCTATAAATACAATGGGTGAAACAGAAAAATAAAAGGTCAATTTTTTAAACTGAGCTTTCTTTAAATATAGGATATTAAATAAATGATTAAACTGGCTTTGATTTTTCACTGGCTTCATAGATAAATGGAGCACTCTTCTCC
>NW_003852427.1:16442437-16468292 GCF_000181295.1 Otolemur garnettii | reverse complement strand
GCAGCCCTGTATCTTTTCAAGCTTGTATTTCTTAAGCTAGACTGGGACTGACAATTGATAACCTTGGTTACATTGGATAGAAAGTTAGAGCGCCATATCCCACAGACGGTTCTGGGCAGCTTACACCAGGCAGGCGGGAGACTCAGGGAGGGGAGACGTAAAACATGGAGTGGTTTCTCTCTTGAGGGAATTCTTTCTGCGTTTGTAACTGCGTTTTTGACCCTCCCTTTTCTGTTGTGTCCCTTCTTACTGAAACATAAAAATTCCATTTAGGACTAAGATGGGATATTAAAAAAACAACCATAGTTAAGTGTTTATTCTGGTTAAGAGGCTGTGGTAAATAGCTGCCAAGTTCAAGTCAGAGAGGACCCCAGGTCTCTTCTCCTTTGTTGAGGATGGCTTCTGTTTCCTGTGGGAGGCATTTCACTACATCTTCTATTTAGTTGCTGGTAAAGGGTGGCAATTTCCTTCTTTGAAAGAAAACTCTTTAATGTAATAGTATTCAAGATTTGTGGAAGCTTATGCTTTCAGAAAGAAATTAATGAGTTGTAAGAGATAAAGATATAATTTGGTTTTTATACCAGAATTAGGGGCTAGTGTGAACTCCAGTGAAACCCACTTATATTTTTTATGAGTCCTGTGAGACATCACTGTTTTGTCAGAATGGGGGAGTAGCTATTATTGCCTCACAGAATTTCATTCCTTTTCTAGTCTATAAAGAACTATTCAGAGTACATGTCCAAGTGGTTCTGAAATTATCCTTAGTTCTTCCACCTTATTGTACCTTGTTTCTCTGTGATTGGGTCTCCAAGCATGCATGTGTGGACCTCACAGTTTGGCTCTCAAATTTACTGAACTAAGATTAATCAAAGAAAAACGTGTATACGATAACTCGCATGATTTAAACACAAATCGCTCTGGACATTTAAAATGCAGTAATTTACAGAATAATTCTAGAAAAGTGTTGAGACTTTATGACCCTACCTGGGGCTTATCAAAATCACAATTTTTATTCTTTGGAGGGGCGACTATGCCAAACTCATTTAGGGATTGCCAACTAATTTCTTGTAGGTAGAAGTTGATTTTCTCAGTCACCACAGTTTCATATGCGAGTAGCAAATGTTTACCTAGTTCAATTGTTTAACCATACCTGCACACTTTTTCATTATTTGCATTAAAAGTGCAAACGCTTTCAGTTTGCAGTTGTGCTAGATATCAAACTTTGACTGATATGTAAAGTCAGGATAGTTGGAATTCTTAGCCAAGCACTGGAATTTTATCTGTGCTTTAATTACAGTTGAACCCTGTGACACCTTTATCCTACATCATATTTCCAAAAAGGATGCCATGTGACAGGAAGTTTTATTATTTCTAATTATTTATCAGGAAGATGAATTATAGTTTGCCTTGTACACATGTTGTGTTTAGTATCTCAAGATACGTAAAAGATGGTTCATCTTTTAAGGGTACATGTGAATCTTTCTAAATGTAGAATACAAATGTCTTAACACAATGACTAAGAAAATGACATGAAGGCTATGTTAACTTGTTTGATGAAAATATTTCAAATTGTATATAGAAATAGCACACTGTACCCCATGACAGTATCAATGTCCACAGCTATGATCTAATAAAAAAATTAAAAAATATGTAAAAGAAATTGATACATATGTTTTGAAATACACAGTTGATTCTATCAGGCTTAGTAGATGTAGTAGATGGAGACATTAAAATATCTCTTAATACTTGGCTTTTGGTATCTTTATCCTGTTGATTAAGGATCAACTACCTAAATTTATACACTATAAATGTATATGATTTATATACAGTTTAAAAACCTGAAAACTTTGATATATTGCAGAATCTAAAATATGTAAAGGAATAGGGTCATTCCTTCTTTTGTACAATAAATAAATCAGCTAAGGTAGAGGCCTAGTCATAAAAATGCCAAAGCATCAAACAGAAGGTGGTCAAGGGGAAGTATTTTGTTGTGGAGATAGATTAAGACTTGGGATACTATAGACAGGGAACACAGGAGAGTAGACCAGAAAGAGAGCAGAACATTAGAATCAGATTGTTGGGTCAAAGTCAGGCCCACAACAGAGCAAAGTCGGGTTGGTAAAGTAAGGTCAGGAACCCTGGAGGTCAGAGTCAGGAGGGCAATGGGAAGCCTCATGATTCAAGCTCATAGTCTGGGACGAGGTGGGGCCAGAGGAGCAGGTCACCAGCTGGGAGGTGATGCCTGGGCTTCTCTAACATCTGGTGGCTCCTGCTGACTTTAATTCCTCCCGACCCTGGCTCTTCAGTTAACCCCTGCACACCCAGTATGCTTACTTCCTGAAGAGTTCTAACGTTTAATTTTAATTTCAATTGGGGTGACATCAAAGGCAACCTTGTGCCCTGTGTGTTAGTAGCCTGTTGTTTTGGTGTTTTTACTTATATGATGAAGAATTGAAGATCTTATTCTTACTCTAAGAAAATTATTTCCAGAAACAAAATCCAATCATTCAAATAACTGGTACTATTCTTCAAATGCCCAGTGAAAAATAAAAACATAAACATACATACACATTTAAATTGAAGAATGCTAGTGCCTTTGAAAGGCCTGACCCTTATAAACAAATTCTAATTTTAGTTAAAATAGTGTATAGCCTTTGTTGATGTATACTACAGCAATGGTGCCTGTAATATTAAGGAAATAGACAAATAGACTGATTTTCCTGTATAGTGACCTACGGACTTAATGTTTCCCAAATCTGATTTCTTTGACCATGAATTACTTACCCTTCCCTTGTGGAGATTAAATATCCACTGACACTTATTTTTACAGTGCTTTAATCATTTGTGTTATATTATTTCATTGTATTCTTATAGTCAGACATACTCTTTATAAACAATTTACTGATGACCTATATATAAACTCAGTCTACTGCCTTTCATTACATCATTAAACCAAACAGAAGTTAGGAAACATCTCAATACAAGAACTTCCTTGGATAAGCTTCTAAAATAACTTTGTTATATATATTTTTTCAGCTTTTAATAGAGCTGTCTTCACCAGCTCTCTTTATAATCAATGCTCCCGCACCCAGACTCAATAAGTAACTCACATTAGTTCTTAAGAAGTTAGTGGAGAAGTCTTTCTGGGTTTGCAGATTTAGTCATGTGATAATCTAAGGCAATGCAGTAATAAAAATGATAATGTTACTTTACAAGACTGAGAACCTATAAAGCAACTAAGGAATCTGTGCTGCGTCTAATAAATGTGTCTTGATTTCTCTAATGAAGAAGGCTTTCCTTTGAAATAAAAGTGAAGGGTAGCTTTGTTAAGTATTAAATTCTAGGAGATTAAAAATATAATTTCCTTTCCTTCTCTTGGTATTTCTCTTATCCTATCGCATGGCATTTTGGGGAAACCACTATTGCATTGTTTATTTTTTAAATTAAAATGCTGTTACCACTGCAGCATTTTTGCATTGTATGAATATTTTATTGCATGATGAAAAAAATGACTGTGAAGGCCTTAAAATGCTCAATTTTTCATTTAAATATTTTACAAGCAAAACCCTACCGAGATACATCTTCTTTTCATGGGTGCCCTGGTGGGCTTCACAGAAGGGAGATGCAATATGTATGGTTCTACAATCCAGTGCATTTCAATTTCATAAAACAGAGGGACAGAGATGGCTTTCTGTTCTAAGTGTAGTACTAAGATCACATCTGGATATCACATCTCAAACCGAAGGTTCTGCTTCCTCTCGGCAGGGAAAAAAACCTCTGAGTTGTTTTCTCTTCAAAGTGCTCAGTACCTTCTTCTCTGGAGTTATTAAGTCAGAAAGAATGATAAGGAACCGTGTATTTTTTTTATGTAGGTGAGAGTGTTAGACTTATAATACCTTTTATTTCCAGGTACTTCTTTATAAAGAAAAAAACAAGTTTTATCTCAAGCGAGGCAGCCATATTCATGTTATTAATACCTTTATAGCCATTGAGTAAGTTTGCAAATACCATTTTCCTATAAATTCCAAATAAATTAAAAACTCAGCACGGAAAATGGAATAATTAAATTAGAATTAGAATTTAATTATTCCTCTTCCCCATATTATGAACATTTCTGAGATCTGTCATATTTCATGAGTTCAGTAACAGTGCTCACAGCGATGGCACTGGCATTTTATATGTATAAAGTACAAACAGGTCTGAAAGGCAATATTAGTTTTGGATAGGATAAAAAAAACATTTGTTTAAAAAAACTTTAACTTTTCCCATGGAAAACTTAATTTTACTGAAACATGAATATATATGGTATTTAGACTCCCGAAGTGAAAGAGCCAGAATTTTGCCAGATTTAGAAAAAGTGAATGTAAGAAAGGATTAAAAAATACAATCTGGAGCTGTTATTTGGATGAATACTAATATAAAAGTATTTAAATGCTGTGCAGCACCTATGGCTCAGTGAGTAGGGCCCCGGCCCCATATACCGAGGGTGGTGATTTCAAACCTGGCCCCAGCCAAATTGCCATAAAAAAAATAGCCGGACATTGTGGCAGGCACCTGTAGTCCCAGCTACTAGGGAGGCTGAGGCAAGAGAATTGCCTAAGCCAAAGAGCTGGAGGTTGCTGTGAGCTGTGACGCCACCCCACTCTACTGAGGGCGGTAAAGTGAGACTCTGTCTCTAAAAAAAAGTATTTAAATGACTTTCAATTTTACTACTTATTTTGCAAAATCCTTATCATCATGAAATATCACTAAAATATGCATTTGAATTTAATATTAATAATATATGTTTGAATTTTAATGTGGGAATGGAAACAAATGGAAAATTTTTGTTAGTATTTGCGGTCATGGCTTTTATGATGGAGAAAGTGTTTAACTCTCATTATATGCGCTAGTGTCGAACTCCAGAGTTTTAGCTGATTTGCTTATGTCAGTCAAAACATATGTAAAAATATTTACCAACCTTAGTTCTCAGTGTAAGTCACGGTGGTCCCAGAAACCACATTCCCCCCAAGAAGGTGCTGATGCACAGACCAGAGAGCTGATCACGTGAAAGGGTGTAAACTGGAGATTATGTAATCAGTGTTTCCCAAATTTCCTCGATCACCTGAATCCCCTATAGCACTACTTAAAGCACATATGTATAGACAGTGTTCCAAGATTTATTAAACCTGGGAAAGGACTCCAACACCTTTGCATTAAGCAAATACTCAGGATCATTCAAAAGATCAGCCAAGTTTGGGGAATGCTATTTAACACGAACCTGATTTCCTCAGACACCTTTAAAGATCTTTAGTATAAAATCTCCTTTGCTTACTAAGAGTTCTGAGTAATCACTGAGAATGGTAAAATTGATATAAATTTATCTAGCAATTCCCAACTAACATGGGAATGATCAAACTTTGGTTTTTTTTATATAAAACCTAAATCTTCTTGACAGGTGCCTTTGAATATCATGAGATAAATGAACTATCTAGCTCTTCAAAGCTGTCGCCCCTGACATTAAAGACAGCCAAAGAAATGGCTTCAGAAATTCAATAGGGTCTCAGCAGTTGTGTTTCCTTGCCGTAATGATAATATCCTTTTAGCATGTGGCAGCAAAATATTTTTCTTTTGCAGTATCTCCATAATGTTTGTCTTTGAAAATAATCTTTTGTCAAGTCTCCCAAGCTAATTATGAGCATCCAGAAACCCAGAGTCAAACCCAGAGGGATGAATTTTAGACCGAACATGTGAATACAGTTCCCCCGTCCCTGTCTAACACGTGTTTGATGTCGTACCTACTTTGTTCTCTTCCATCTTATGCAGAAATGAAACTTGGCTGTTAATTTTTTTTTTTTGGCTTCCATATTCTTGGCAACTTTCTGGAAACAGAAATCATCATAGATTTGGACTGTATTAATAGAGAATTTGGCAAGCGCTTAATTTTCACTCTTGAAGAAAAGACTGTCATTAAAGAACTTAAACATCCTTTAAGCATATTTCAATTTTCTGATGCTAATCATATGCTTTCTTTCACGCTCTCACTGAGTTTGTTATATACATATGTATATGTGTGTGTGTATATCTGATGTGTTGCCTGTACATAGGTATACACTTGGGCAGGTGTATACACATATTCAGAGAGATTCTAGAGCAAGTCAAATTGCTGTGTAATACTAAAACCTTCCTCTTGGAAAAGTTTATTATAAATAAGCCAACTGTGTAGCAGACCATATAGCTCATGGAAAGGAGAAGTGAGAGTTAAGCTTGGAGACACTCTGTAACTATAAGAAACACCTGTAACAGCTTGGTACTATAACAGCTTGGTGATAAGGGCAAGGGGAAGGGATTTGGCTCTGGTTAACATGAGAACACGAGAGCACGCGAGGTGAGAACGTCAGTGCTTGGCAGTCTCTACACCAGTGGTACAAAAAGCCCCGGGCTCACCTCTATGCATAGCCACAGGAGAGGTCAGTCTGGGTTCTTGTTCTTTCATGGACTTGGTGACTTTGACTCTTTGGCTCCTCTTGCTTGAGGGGCCCTGCCCAGGGCCCTTCTAAGAAGGTTCTAAGATTCACTCTCCTACTAATACTGTTTCTCTCCCTCCGAGATTCTCTCTCCCTCTGGCTGAGATGAATAGCTCTCAGGCACCTAAGGGGAGTTGATCCTGAGCAAGGTAGCTCAGTGGTCTGCGTCCAGTTAGATAAGCCGGGGCTGGAGACCTGGCCAGTCCCAGGCCCCAACACATCTGTATCTACTTATATTAGAAATAAAGTATTTAGGAATACTGTAAATTACTGGCAAAAGAAATAATCGCTAAAACATTTTGCATCTGCAAGTGGTAGTTAAATGATGTGTTTGTGTATAGCCTCAGAAGCCAGACTTTGCCAGATTTTTATCCTGGTTCTGCTTTTTAGTCTGGGATGACCTTGGGCTAATTACATAATATGGCTGTACCTCTGTTTCTTCATCTATAAAAGAGGTAATAATAGTGATAGTATTTACCTCATAGGATTGTTAAATATTAAACCTATATGTGTGTGTGTATGTAAAGTTCTTAGGAACGTTCCTGACATCTTCAGCATTTAATAAATATCAGCTATTATGTGATGCTTACATGCATACATATTGAAGATATTGATTACATTTTTCTCCTTGTAAGGAATGACATTTTATAAAGAGCATCTGGGAAAGTATCACCTAAATAAACTGGGCTTGTCATGAATTATAGTCTTTCTAAAAGCTCAAGTGCAAAAAGTTTACTCTTTAGCTCTTTTACGCCTTTTCTACCATGTTTTCTTTTTGTGTATTTTATTATGGCAGGAACACTTTGTAACTACTGAAGACAGGGCCTTTTTTCTAATGGTCCTTTATATCTGAATATGACTGCCTCGGGCTTCACCTATGTGTGAATATGATTTAAGGAACGCAGTTCTGTTCTTGGCATTATGCAAACTGATATGGAAATGAGTTTCATCATAATGGGATTTACCTCCTTTCCTATTTTTTTTTTTTTTTCAGTTTTTGACTGGGGGCTGGGTTTGAACCCACCACCTCCGGTATATGGGGCCAGCACCCTACTCCTTTGAGCCACAGGCGCTGCTCCTCCTCTCCTATTTTTTAGCCTTAAAAAGTATAGGTTGAAAAGCCGATGCTTACCCCTGGAAGACATTCTTACATGTTTGTGTCCAGCTGAAATCAATTCGACAGTACAAAATGTGTACAGATTCAGTAAAAGATGTGTTTGTGTACAGTTTGCAGTAATTTCAAATTACAGATATAGCTATATATGGTTTCCATCTTTTCAGGAAATAAAACGTGAAAACAGTATGGTACCTAATGTTTGAAAAACCCATTTTACTCCCTCTCGCCTCCTTCTGCCTTCCTTCTCTCTCTCTCCTGTCTTCCTCTCACTCTTCTCTCTCTCTCTTCTCTTCCCCACTCTCTTCTTATCTCTCTCCCCTCTTTTCTCTCCTCCTCCGAGCTGCTCTGCAGCCTCCCTCCCCCCACCAATAAAAGCCTTTCGTACAAAAAACCCCCCCAAAAAACCCAAACCCATTTTACTGAAAACCAAAACAAACATCCAGTCAGATTTTATTTAGAAAAAATAAATCCTGAGTATCATTAGATCTGTGTTTCTACAGTGAAACTTCAAGACTGCGTTTTAATAGCTCTTAAGAACATAAATTATATTATCCCAGCTTAGTGTGGTCTCAGGGTTAGTATGTTTGAGTTTGCTTAAGAAATTTGTAATGAAGTAAATTCTGTCAGTCTCCCCTCCAACGCACAAACTATTTTAATCATATTTTTCTTATTGTAACAAAGATTTTTATCATATTAAAGAAAACCTAAATAGGTTTGTAGGCCTCAGAAAATTCTTTGGCTTGGGAAGATATCCTTGTATAGTTGTCATAGGCTGTGAAGTATCCTATTCTCCAGGGTTCCATCTGATTCTAAAAAGATGCAGAAGTCTCCATCTGATTCTAAAAGATGCAGAAGTCCTAATGTCTTTCTCAAACACCAGCCACGACAAGGCGTTTTCCTGAGATTCTGCAACAGCTAAGGAATCCTCTAACATCTAACCAGCAGCCATTACATCGTAAGGCAAGATTTTGGACTCAGCCCTGCTGTTTTTCTGGTTCCCAAGCAAGAGAACAGTATCACAGTAATCTAGTTGGAACAACCAGGGACAAGAAGGACCGTACACCCCGTCTTGTTCATCAGCCATTACCCACACAAACCTCTTTCTACTTTACTTTCTAATGGTCCCGACTTAGCGCTGCTCTGTGTGTGGGAATCTGGAAAAAGGAGACTCTGATTCAGTAAATCTGAAAGGCTGAGATTCTGCATTTCTAATGGAATCTCAAGCGATGTCCGTGTAGTGAGGAAGTATTTCCCGGCTTAGAAAGAAGTCGGGAGGGACCCAGGTTCTCAGAGAAGAAACTGAGGCTTTCTCTGGCTTCTGAGGCATTGTTTGGCTAACTGAAGAGGAGCTGGTGGGTCCTGGGAAGAGACCACAGTCCTACTCTCACGTAAAGTGTCTCTTGTCCCTTCTAGCAGAAAAGACTGACTTTTCTTTGTCCTAAAAGACAGTCTTGCCTGGGGTTATCAAGAGCAGAGGAGGTGGTGCGGCAGGCAGAGGCCTCATAGGATTCAGCCGGTGACCAGAGGGAAAGAGAAAGGCAAGCTGCGTGGTATGGGAGCGGACTCTCCGAGTTAGGAGTTGGAGAGAGGATAGTGGCTGGAGGCCAGGGGTCTCTCATGTGGTAACACAGCATAAAGCAGAGGCGTGGGGTCTTTGGAGTCACGTATATTTGCGTTTAAACGATGGACTTCTTAAGTCTCCTTACTGGGTGAATAAACATGAACAAGTGACTGCCCTCTCAGACACAGTTTATTAGTTAAGCAGAGAGTATGATAAATGCCTTTACAGAATAAATAGGTTCAGGGATCAAACAAAAGCAGACAGGAACTGTCAAGAGCCCTAACAATAGACTTTAAAGGAAACCCGGATTATGGCCCATTAAATACATGTTTGAATAAGTCTTCTTAAAAAGTTTGCTTTGGCACTCCAAAATAGTCTCTTCTGGGCTGGCTAAATGGACTACTGGCCATTGCTGTAACTAATTATCACTCTTTTATTTGGGGGTGCTGCTAGTAGATTAAAAATGCCTTTTCTCCAGACGAGAATCACAGCGAGCTCTTGTCTATGCCGCTGCCTCCTTTTCTTCCTTCTTTTTCAACATTTGGTTCCGTATGTGCAGAACCTCAGGCTCCCTCCATGCCGGGGACCTCCAGGAGGCAGGGGTGGCCGCCCCTGTCATCTTTTTCCTACCGGCTAGGGAGGAGAGTGGGTATGTGTTTCTGTGGTGAACCGAGGAACAGATTGAATAGCAGCTTCACTGTATTCAAGCTCCGCTCCTCACCTGTGAGCAGACACACTGGTTTTTTATTTTTCTGTTGTTCCCTGGCAACGTGTCAGTGGGGTAGCAAAATACCATGGCAGGTTACCTATTTGTAATGCAAATGAAGTTTTTGAGTATGTGTTGCTTTGGCCCTTTTTTTTTTTTTTTATGTGGATTGTTAATCCATAACACGTTGCTGCTGCTGCTGCTGCTGCTGAAACAAACCTGGGCTTTCTGTTTGAGAGCTGCTAGGACACAGGCATAAATTGACTGATTCCTACTGTCTTCTTTTGAAGACGTAAGGACATGAAACCTGTCAATGGTTTTAGTTTGGGAAAACTTATATTCCTATGGCTTAGGATTCTGAAGAAGCTGGAGGCTCTACATTTTAAGTGGCTCAGTAAGTGATAGTGCCAAGGAATATTAAGTAGCTAAATAGGCCACGTGTTCTCACATACAATAAATAGTTTGGGCTATAGTTTGGGCTATAAATAGTTTGGGCTATAACTATGAAGAATGAACATTGATAGTGAGAATGCAAAGATTTGACTCTAGCCTCTCTTCCGGTTTCCTTTCTTTCAAACAATTTTGGGAGCACATCCTGTCTGCTAGATGCTGTGGCTGCTGCCAGTGTTACAAAGAAAATCAGATTCCTGACGTCAAGAAACATGAGTCACTGATAAAGGGCTACAGTCACATCTAGGGTGAGGAAACTAATGTTGATTTGGGTTGGGGAATGTGGCCAGGAAAGCTGCTTGGTGAATATGATAGAGGAGGCAGTAAAGGTTAGCTGTTAAGGAAACAAGTTTTGGAGATGGACAGTCCTGGAGTATCACATTCTAGCTGTGCTACTTATGTGTTTTGTGGCAGAGGCCCTATAGGAAGAGATTTGGCCTCTACAGGGAAAGGTGTGGGTGCAGTGGCTCACGCCTGTCATTGCAGCACTCTGGGAGGCGGAGGCGGTTGTTTGAGCTCAGGAGTTTGAGACCAGCCTGAGCAAGAGCCAGATTCCTGTCTCTAAAAAATAGCCAGGCGTTGTGGAAGGTGCCTGTAGTCCCAGCTACCAAGGAGGCTGAGGCAAGGGAATCACTTGAGCCCAAGAGTTTTAGGTTGCTGTGAGCTGTGATACCAGAGCACTCTACCAAGGACAAAGTGGAACTCTGTCTCAAAAAAAAAAACAAGCGATACAGACAAAGACGACCTCAGAATGGTTGTGAAGTTTAAATTCAGTGGCTAAACATAGACCTGATTATGGTGCTAACACATACTTAGCACTGAATAAAGGTTAGTCCTGACAGCTGTTCTAATGCGTGCTGACATTTATGCTTTAATTTGAAAGAAAAAAAAAGTAAAAATATTTTACAACTTTAAGTTTTATGAACCTTTTATGTTATCTGCTTAGGCTCTCCTAATATTAATCATTCATCAATGCAGTCTGTTCCTTAAGATTCTTCCAAGTATACAGATAATCAGCTTTATACCTGCTTTATTTGCAAAATTGTTCACATTACAGAAACAATGACAGGGGAAAACACCTAGTGGAGATAGTCTATGTGAAAAATCATGATATTTCATGGCAACCTTAGCACACAGTGTTAGCTCCTTTGTATACATGTGAAAGATGGTTCTTAGTCAGAGTTCAGAGTGATCTGACCTAGGGGATCTTAATTAGCAGAAGTGCTCATAGGCTCATCTCAGGGATGATGAGAGTAATACTTGGATGTCGTTAAACATGCCACCTGTTCGTATATATCTGCTGGGGCCATTTCAACCACACGTTAGACTAGAATCCACGCAGTGAGCTCCAGACAGCAGTGAAGTAGCGGCTGCAAAGTAGCTTGGGGCCAATAAGCTGGAGGCCGCTAGCTGGGGCTGAAACCTCCTCAGACAATGTGGGGAGATGAACTCGGCTTTTCAAATAAAACATGCAACACGTTTCATATTGGTATCGATATGTCAGGAAGTAACAATTGATAATCCATAAATATAAATACTGTTGTCATCCGGGAGTCCACGCGGTATGTTACTACATAAAAATTGTGGAACTTTGTGGAAAGCAGCCCAGGTGATAGTCATCAACGTGCATGAATGAAAACGTACCTGGGTAATTACATCAGTAAGTTGTAATTAGTTTAGGTAAACATGTTTCCTTTAATGTTAAGATTTTTACAAGCTGGCGCATACATTCAGCAGAATGTCGGGTCCGTAGCAAATTTCTGTCATAACATTTTTGAGAAATGAGTGTGTTTGCACATTTATGTTTTCCTGATTGTTCCAATTTGATAAAGATTTTTCTATGCTGTAACTATAGACATCAGTACATTTATAACATGCTTTATTCTCAAAAATATCGATTTTACATAGATTAGA
Organism: Otolemur garnettii; assembly: GCF_000181295.1. Classification (NCBI taxonomy): domain Eukaryota; kingdom Metazoa; phylum Chordata; class Mammalia; order Primates; family Galagidae; genus Otolemur; species Otolemur garnettii. The sequence goes on along the minus strand of NW_003852427.1, from coordinate 16,456,038 downwards.
AAGTAGTTTGGGGGAAAAAAAAAGAAAGTAGTTTGGGGAACGTTGCCTTTTTTGTTTAGCCAGCTGCCGGTAAGAATTGCTCAGACACCTACACAAGGCAACCGTGCTATGAACAGGCTGGAAATGCTGCGTGATTGATACACATTTAAAAAATAAATCAGTGGCTCAAGTATTAGTGATTTCCACATTAGTATGAAATGCCAAGGTCCCTTAAGAATTGTGTTAGTTTAGAGCCAATTTTAAAATCTGTCATTTGTAAGCTGTTTTGTGAAAAGTTGTGTCTGCATCATTGAAGAATCTTTAAACTGTATTTCCATTTTATTTTAAAAAGATTAGTTGCTACTGGGAATATCCACTCTATTATGTTTTACTTTTCTAATTAAACACAAATGAAATATATGATCTTCAGAAACATTATTAGGACCATAGCAAAGCACGACTTTCTGCCTGCAGAATTTATTTAATTATACGTACACATTAAAATCAAATGGTGATGCTGGAAAAAATCAGTTATTATAATTTTATAATCAAGCGGTCAGTTTTAAACTGGTAAAAAATGAGGAAAGGTAAACAAGTGGAACTCCGAGAGAAAGATACGTTGTCATAACATTAGTACTTTACGTTCATTTATATTATTGATGGAGGAGAGTTGAAAATTAATACACGTCTGCTAGAGAAAGCCTGGGGTTGCTGCCTGAAACCATAATAATCGATGGCATGAGATCATTTGTTTAATGGTGAGCACAGTTACAAACCAGAGGACATCGTATTTCTTTGATGCAGGACTCAGTCTCAGATGGGAGACTCCACAGGGCAATTTTGTTAATTTTTAAAATTTAATTTTTGAATATTTTGGAATGGATACTATTTAGTTGCTTAAGGTGTTTTATAAAAAATTCAGTAGTATCTGAATTTTACTTTGCTACTTTTTAGTGTATGAAAATTGACTGTTGAGTTCCCTTGTAGGCAGGTTAATCATTCTGAAGGCACTGATTTTTATTTTGCTGTTGTCACTGATTTTTGTTCTTTAGTTAGTAAACTTAATTGACATAATGCAGGTAATCCTTGAGATTTTTAACATGGTCCATCATGTGTTCTGGGCCTTTCAAGGAGCCTTTCTCAGTAAAAACCTGCATTGCTGATTTTAGAACAAATACTACTTTCCTTTAGCATGTTTGAATGTTCAACATTTATTCTCTTTTTATTAAAAGAAAGGAAAACCTATAAGACATAGCTGATTTTTTTTTTTTTTGACAGTTGCTTGGAGAAAAATGTAATAAACAGTACAAGTTATGTATGCAATGGTTGAAAGCCAATTGCTTTGTAGAAAAATAGATTGTAGTTGTGAATATCCTCAACCGTAAGGCCTTGCTTGTAAAGATTCTAGCCTCTGAAATGCAACTTTCCCCCGCCCCCGTTTTTGTTGCTGGATGAACAGCCTAATGTTCCATGCACCGTACTAGAAGTAGCATTTTATGCAACATTGAAAGAGTCAATTAATTTGCATAATTTCATGAGTATTACCATGACTTTAAGGTAGGCTAGCTTGCTCAGAAGCCTTGTCTACCCAATATATTTTTTTTTGCTATTTTGACAAATTAATCATTTTTAAAAACAATTAATTATACTTATGACAAACTGAACCCCATACCCAAGGGTCCTAAATTTTTATAGCAGAAATCTAATATTAATGTGAATAAGATCAGTGATTTAGTGAGTACCTTACCAGTCAACAATGCCTAAGGCTGAACAAAATTAATATTTTGTTTCCCATCTGGAGACTTCAGTAAAATTAATGAGGAAAGGGGGTTGATTGTAATATATAATAGATACAAATTCACTATTCTCAAACTGAGCATTCTGTTTACATCACATCAAAGTGTAGATATTTTGTGTACTTTTCAGCAGAGTCAGTTGGAAGGATCTGTTCTCTTCCTGAAGGAAAAATGAGCACTAATTACCTCTAATGCTCTGCCCTTATTGGTCTAAGTAAGAAATTAATATTAATTTAGATGATATATTTAGTGATCAACATGATTTCTTTGGTAAATGCAAAGTTTTAAATAAGCATAATCTTACATATTGTTAAAAGATTGAATGAAATCTGGCAGTATTAAATATTAACTACACAAATGACTATGTCAACATAAGAAAGAATCTGAAATTTGTTCTAACTATCTTCAAGGAATTCTATCCCAGTCCTTTAAGTCTACAAAATTTTCTGGAGCTGGGCGCCAATTCTCAGGGGTTAGTGCACTGGCCTCTCAGATCAGGGGTAGTGAGTTTGAACCTTGCCTGGGCCTCATTAAGGAAAAAACCAAACCAAACCAAACCAAAACAAAACAAAAAAGAAAAGGAAAATTTCTGGAAAACCCTGACTCATTTCTTTTTGAGACTGGTATATTTTGGGATAATATTTCAGGATATTTCTAGGACAGTCCTAGACTAAGATAATATTTGGAATTTTGTGTAAATGAATAGGACTAATGTAGCTCCACACATTTTGCTGGATGAATTTCCTAATAACCATTTTAAAACCTACGTTAAGTTCTAGATAGAATAGTTTGCATTGGTGAATATTTATAAGGAGTTAAATAAATCACCATCTTCAGTTCTTTGAATTATTTGTTTTTGTTCGTATCAACACCGAGTAACATTTGTAGAGTTGCATTTTTATCTGAGCTTTCAATTTCTACTACGTGTCTCATAAGATGCTTTGATCTTTTTTAAAAAAACTGTTGGCAAGTACAAAGTTAGACAAGTGTACTGATTATGCATAAATCTTCAGTACAGCATGAGTCATATATTTATGTGCATGCATGTATATTTTTATTATGTCAAAATAGGGAAATTACCAAGTAGGATTTTAGCAATCCCAGGAGTACAGTTGTGTATTCTGACATGACATTCTCAGCAATATATATGCTTAGTTTTGGTAATCAATACAAATATTCACTTAAAATAGCTAATCACTAAGTCAATTTCTACAATTTACTCAGCATATCAAATTATTATTTTCTACTTTGTGCCCAAAAAGGGACAGGCTATTGCTCTTATATTTTGTGAGCAAAAATTCTCTTCCAAACCTTGATAAGACAAAGCATCTATATTCTGTGTAAATCTGCATTATTAATTCACTGTAAAATAGATCCAGTTGGAGTACTTGTTTTTGCATTAAATTAAGCCTTTGATGTTCTTTAATGCTTTGATTTAGCCTCTAATTTGTCAGAGCACAAATGCACCAGCAGCTGTTGAAAATATCACTTTTGCAGGACTGTTCCTGCCAATAAAACCCCAACAAGTCATCTTCCTATCTGGCTGCAAGAAACAGCATTGAAAAAGTAGTCGCTGCTTTGAAGTATCACTCCAATTATAGGTTTTAACCCCATAGGTCACAGTTACATTATTTATACAATGCCAGTGTAATTCTTTCTCAATTCTAGGCTTTCTGTGTGTCCAGAGCGTTCACCAGCTCCACTGAAGGAAATTTCCTTTGGCTGCTATGATGGCGCTGACCTGTGTTTGATAGGGTTAGACAACATTTGGCTGATTCCTGTATATTTCATGCATTAGTTAACTTTCTAGAACATATTTAACAGCAAAAGCAAACTATACCGGGATTACCCTTTCCTTCTTTCAGAAATCATGAGATTAAGATGACGACCTTTCATCCCATAGTGATATTGATTTCATTAGCTATAAAGTACGTATGCATGCATGTGTGCTCAGGCCCCGAGCCTGTAAAACATCTTATTTGATAATCATTAATGACTTTAGGATTTTTCTTTGCAAGTTTAGTGTTATCCCTCTTTCTACGTGGGTTAAGTGCCGATGTTGATGTCTGACAGCAAAAATGGACAAATTCACCATGCTGGTTAAATTGTCTAAATTTATTACGTTAGGTATTTCCTGGCAAATGCGTCTGCCAGTAGGAAATATCGATGCTACTTTCCCACCAAGGCACCTGTCATTTCTTGCCTTTTGGTAATATCCTGTCCTTTATTTGTATCCAAAAGATTGTGATAGAAGAACATGTTTTTAATCAGTTGTGCTGACAACCACTGGTTAGATGTAAATTCATAGGAGTCTAAAGAGAAAAATAGAAGAAATCATTTGTCCATGAATGTAGAACATGATCTTTGTCCCTTATGATTCTGAAACAGAAAAATTTCCACTTGTAGAAAACTTTACCAGGGAATAAACGATCACATAGGTTGCTTTGGAATCTGCTCAATATGTAAAGTCCTTTGATTTTACTGATAAGCAAAAGGGATTTTTTTTTTTTTTTTTTGCCCTCTGTCTTTCTGGCCAGCTTCCCTCTTTTTGAAATCAATGCATATATCAAATTGAATAATTTGTGCGTATCTAGCTCCTTTGCAAAATTACACAACTCAGGATTGTGCATTTAAACTTTTTTTTATGCAGAATTTTGGGATCTTATACAAATAAGTACTTTAGTTATTCCAATTGTCTATTGGTTATAGAATTGAAGAGGTGTTTTAAGAATCAAGAAGGATTTCTGTGTGTTTGAAAAAGGAAAAGAAAAAAACAAAGCAAGTCAACTCTTTGGATCCCCTGCCCCCTTATTTTACTTAGAAACAACACCTAACATTCACATTACTTTAGAACTGATGTAGTAAAATGGACCTGAATAATACATTGCAGTGCTGGCCAGAAGATGTTTGCTTACCCACATAAAGTAATTTGCTTCTTAGCACAGCTGGGTTCCCTTTTGCGAATGTTTTATTTTTTATGAAGTAAAGAGAAAACATTATTTTTGTAAACCAATGTTTTAATCTAATTGATGACAAGTCAATGGCCTAGAATAGCAATGGCTGCCTCCAAACATCTCTCAATTTGCACATTTTAGGGCCTACTAAGCTGGAGAACTGAAGCATGAGGCAAATGAAAAAATATGAAGTTCATAATCTATGGAGACCTGCATGTGTACAGCCATAAAAGCCACGACTGCCAGCTCAGGTGGAAAAATGTTGAAGTGAGAAATGTATTCAATAAATAGAAAACCCAGCATGGCGCTGAGACGTGTGCATGAGAAACTGGTTAGGGGACTCGAGTAATGGAAAAGGAAGCAGATGGAGCATGAGTGTACATTAAACAGTAGTGTTCATCGCTTGTGACATAAAGTATTCCACTGGGAGTCTAATTCTTAACTATCTTCAAATTCATTCAATTTAAAATACCATGGTCTTGTTATCATCTAATTTTGCAGAAATTTTATTGAAAATATTGTGATGGACTGCGTGTCGTAGGTGAAAATGCGTGCAGAGGGAAGAGTTTAGAGCCTGAAAGTTGGGAATTTGATGTTGCTGCAACTTGACTTTATCGCGTTCCATTTGCCTGGATGTGGGTGCACGACGTCAGTGAATGCAGCCCGCGCCTGCCCTGACATCCGGGATCTCCCCAGCATATGCGAGGGTAACTGTGGATGCTGCCAGGAGAATAGGAAGCCACGAGTTTTTACGAATGTGTGAGACAGTGTTTAAAAGACACTTCCAACTCCATATGGAACATGTCAGGATTCTCAGGACAGAATTTTGTCTCTATCAAATCAAATATTAAGATGGAGATAGTATTGACTGGTGTTCACAATTGAAGAATTCTTGCTACTTTCAAAAAAAAAAAAGTAGCTGATGTTTTCTTGGTTCACCCATTTACTTCCCACAATAGGGTTGTACTCTGAGAAAGAGAGTTGCCCTCTTTAAAAAAAAATTATTAGATCATAATTGTGTATATTACTGCATTTATGGGATACAATAGTTGCCCTCTTTTTAAAAAATTAGTTTTTATTAGCTCATAACTGTGTACATTCCTGCATTTTGGGGGTGTAATAGCTGCCCTCTTTTGACTGTTCTCTTGCCAAAGTGTAGTACTTGGTTTTTGTTTGCTAGTCCATGATGAATTCTCATGAGTTAATTTTGTAGACTAGAATTTTGAGTCTCTTTGTATTTTTAATTTATATTTCTTCGAAGCAATGAGTTACAAAGTATATTTTTCTTTCTGTTAAAGTACTACTTTAGATTTATCCTTCATGCACTTTTCTATACAATGGAAGCAGCATAGATTTGATAGCAAAGTATACATGTGTATGTAGGTGTTAAGGTCTTGTAGATTAAAACCATATCATACTTCTTATACGCAAGGTCTTTATGCTAAAGAATGTTGCTCTTTTACCCTTTTGCATTTATTTTTTCTCCTTCCCTTGTTTCTGTTTCTTGTGCTCACATCCTATTTTATTTTCCGTTAATTTCTGATCACTTAGTAGGCTGAGAAATTAAGCGTCTTGCCATTATCTTTCCTCCCCATCCAGAAACAAACAAAAAGAATCTGATCCTACTGGACTCGGTGATTGATAAAAGCCATAGTTTTTGTACACTTTAGTTACTTAGCAGTTATAGCTTTTTAAAATGTACTTTCCTCCCAGTCCAGTTTTTTTTTATTGTTGTTCACCTATCCCACGGGGGGTGGGGGGAAAACAGGGAGGAATATATTTTCTCTTTTCTTTCTCTCTCTCTCTTCTACCTAATTGGTTGATTTCTTCCTCTTTCACCTCACTTAAAACTTTAGGTGACACTCTGGCATCTTCATGTCCCTCTGAATTCTGTAATTCTGTAAACCTTTTCTCATGTAGAGATATGCCTTTTCTGGCAGCTCACTGATACTCCTAATATTTTGTTTCTAACTCTTTTCATTGAATACAAGGTTATTTCTTTTCTCTTCCTCCCTCCTCCCTTTCCTTTTATTTAGTGCCCCACTCTACTCACGTCACATATGCTCTGTCCTCTCCTGATATTTGGCCTCTATCATTACGGAACCAATGAAACCCGCAGCAGCTACTTAGAATCTGCAAATGTCTTTACTTACGTTTTGATTTTCCCTTGAATTCTCTGTTCTTGTCCTCCTGGCACTTGTCCTCCTTACTTTCTCTCTTTTGAAACAGCCCTATTCTCCAGCTACTATAACCTCCTTTTTCTCCCTTCTTACATCTTTGCCTGTTTTTAGCTCCTTTTTTTGGCCCTTTAGCCATTCTCATTGCCGACCAGTGGGTTCTTCCTCTTCCACTGCCAAAGTTCAGGGGACATTTACCTCCTCCCTTAGCTACTTGCTGTCTTCAAGGACTTGCTAAAAGACTCCTATGCTGATTCCTCTCAAATTTCTAAATTCAGTTTATTTCTTGAGCATCAATTATATGGCAGTGCCTGTGCTAAGTAAACACTGAGATTCTTTTCAAGGTGTAAAAATTTTTCTTCATTGAGTTTTTCATACTTTTATGAGGACATCCTGCTATTAAGATCCCAATAACTATCTCTCTATCACCTTTAAAGAATTCTTTCTCTCCTTTGTTTCTTCTTTCTGTGAAGGGCATCCTCATTCTTCTAACTTCTTTGAGTAGAAATTGTATCATTGCATTTGAGTCTCCGAAACCCTCTTCCCTCTCAAGGCCACCAGCCATTCACCAAATTCTGCTGATGTTACTCTTTTGCTATTTTGCATTTGTCCCTTTTTTCACAATCCTAGTAGATGATCTCAGTCCAGGTTATAGATATCCAAATGAGGCCAGGCTTATGACAAAATCCTTCTCACTGATCTCTTTCCTTTTTTTTTTTTTTTCAAATTATGTAGGAAAACAAGACTTAACCCAATCACTGTTTTCCATCTCATGCTACTTTTCTGATCAAAGATTTATAGCACCATCTTGTTTCCTTTATCATATTCTCAAGGTGCAGCACGTATTCCACAGGTGCTCTGGGAAACAGAACTATAGAGAAAAACTCAAGAGTTTTGGGTATGTCGCCTGAACAATGGTGCCAGTGCTTTTTAGCCTATTAAAGTTTCTACTAGCAATGCTTACATCAGGTTTCTCACAAGATTTCATGCTCAAGAAGCTATTTCTTTGAATAGAACTATTTCATATTTAAAATTTAGTTTTCTATAAAATACAACTTGAACATGCTGGCCTACTGGATAGTATCGAAACTTTATGACTACAACAAAAATAACAAAAGATGGTCAACATTTTCAAGTCTCTGAAAATCACTGTAAGTCCTTTTCAAGTTAATCTTCATGATAATTCTATGAAGTTAGTGTTCTTATTATTTCATTTTCCCAAGGCTGAAGGAGGTTGAGAGCCTTTTTCCAGCCCAAAGAGGGGCAAGTGGCACTAGAAATTCTGCTCCGTGGGACGCCATAGTCAAAAGGCTTATGCTGTACTCTGTGTGGCTCCCAACACAGAGCAAGGGTCTGCCCACTCTGTCTCCACCTTGGTTTCTAACCTAGCTTTCCTTCCTGTGGGCCTTCGACTGCTGTGTGGCTGGTCTATTTTAAGTCTCCTCTTCACCTTCAAATATCTCAGTCACCTTTCTTGTTAACTACATTTTCTCCCCTTTTCTCTTTCCCAATTTCTCCTTTAAGTTTCCCTCAAAGATGGTAAAGGGCTATGATATTCTGACCCAATTTTGTCTTCTCTAAATCTCTATGGCTATTTTCCATTATGCCTTTCATTCGTCTTAAAAATATTAAAAAACAAAACAAAAGCCATCCTAATCCTATTTACTCAATACAATTATAATATTTTTGTGAATGGGAACTGTAGTTTTGTACTGGAATGCATAAATGAATGTTGGCACCGAGTACACTTTGTAATGACATTTGGAAGAAGTAACCCTATAAACCTTAAATGAGGACTGAAACAATTTTTATGATTTCCCTTAAAAAATGTTAAACTTTATTTTAAAAATTGCATGTGTGATATATAGTCATTTAAAAATATCTGAAAGATATATAGTAAAATAAGAAACCTTTACTCTCTTTTCACCTACCACCTCTTCTACTTTGATTCTGTTCCTCAATCACTGTGATGTTATTAACTTTGATGAGTATCTTTCCAATTTTTTGACCAGTCATCTAAGTTTATAACTAAACTTGGAGGCCCTAAATCCTGTGGTCTTGTCTATATGTGTGATTATATTCAAAGAAGTGATGATCTGGTTCCAGATACCTAAGAATAAATAATATAACTCTTTATGATGAAAGAGGAAAGGTGGATGTTGTATAGTTCTTTAAACAAACAGCTTTCTACAAACCCTCCTTGACATTGCTCCTTCATTCCAGAGTCTCTTACTGAAACCCTGACAAGCGTCCATGGTTTCTCCTTCCCCACCCATCCCTCAGCGGGCTCAGATCCATGCACATTCCTGCCCCTGACTTGCTCCTTGGACTCCACTGGCCAGATCATGGGAGAGAGGGCTGCTTCCTGCTCTATTGCTTTTCTCTTCAGAATCAGATTATCACATTAAATTTGCCTAGATGTGTAAATTTACTGGAATAAAGCCCTTCACTACATTCTATTTTAAATCTTTTTTTTATTAAGTCATAGATACATTGATCATGAATACATTTATGCCTTTGTGGGATTCAATGTGTTGATTATTTGTACAAATTGGAGTGCTTATATCCTACTAATTAACAGAGCTTTCACCTCATTTACTTAATCACAGTGTTAAGACATTTGTGTTCTATGCTTGATAGATTTGACTTGTACCCTTGAAAAATGCTGCATAGGTGTGGTCCTGCCGTTTACCCTCCCTCTATCAAACCACTCCCTTCCCTTCCCATCCCCTTTCCCTTACCTCCTTCAATCTGGGCTATAGTTGTTCATTATTTATTTATTTTCGCAGTTTTTGGCCAGGGCTGGATTTGAACCCACCACCTCTGGCATATGGGGCTGGTGCTCTACTCCTTGAGCCACAGGCACCACCCTTCTGGGCTATAGTTGTGATTTATCTTTCATATGAAAATGTGAGTGATTATAAATTGGTTTCATAGTAGTACTGAGTACATTGGATATATTTTTTCCTGTTCCTGAGGTACTTTACTAAGAAGAATATTTTCCAGCTCCATCCATGTAAACATAAAAGAGGTAAAGTTTCCTTCTTTTTTAAATGCTGTATAGTATTCCATGGTGGACATAAACTCAGCTCTGTTGATCTCACTTTCCTGTGCCTACTGATCTGTTCTAGTCTTTTTTTTCTTGTTCTTAGTACCCATTTTTTCTTTATTTTGTAGGTTTTGAAACTATTCAACTCATGGTTTTAATCATGAACTTTACTGTGTTTTGTGAGGTCAGTTTTGTTTTTATATTTGCTGATTTCTCTTTTTAGTCTTATCAATACATTATACTCTCTTACCATTAGTTTCTTTATTTTCTCCAAGTATTTTGGCCCCCAAAATCACAGCTGAATGCCAGTGAGGCCCAAACAATTCTACATATTTGACGGGTATTACTATCATTGCCATTTATTCATAATTTATCTATAATTATAGTTTTCGTTTCCTTTTCAACAAAAATGAAGGGTATTATATAGCTTGTATGATTTTTCTCTTTTTGAATTTTGCCAAGTCTTTCTTTGTGGAAATAACAAATTATTCATTTTTTAAACATCTAATTTTATATGGTAAAATAATTTTCTCTATTAAAGGAAATATCTAACTTAGATTATTAAAAATGAGAAAATTACATTGATTAAACATGTCAAAATTTGTTTATAGGCACATTTTCCAGAAGAACACATTTGCCATGTAGCTGAATTTTATTTAGTCTAAAAAAGATGTGTTTTGGATATAGATAAATGTGTAATTTTAGTTTCTTTAAATTATAAGTTAAATAAAACATTGGGTAAAATTCTGAATGACAGAGGTTAAACAAATTGAAAATTCCCAGTACAGGGATTATGGCATCCTGGGGTGGGTCTATAAATTCTGAAAGTTTTTGTGTGAATATATATATATATATATATTTTTAATTTGTTTTTTATGTAATGGGATATAAGGTTTTAATAACATTTTATAAATATCTCCAAAACTTCCAAAATGTACAATTTCAGGGGTACATTTTCTGTATATCTCCATTCCAACATATTGAAAAAGTATTTCAGCCTTCTGTATAGAAATAATTTTTTTGTCTCATTGCTATCCATTGCTTATTTTTTGAGACAGAGTCTCACTTTGTTGCCCTAGGTTGAGTGCCATGGCGTCACAGCTCACAGCAGCCTCCAAATCATGGGCTTATGCGATTCTCTTGCCTCAGCCTCCCGAGTAGCTGGGACTACAGCTGCCCCCCACAACAGCTGGTTATTTTTTGTTGCAGTTGTCATTGTTGTTTAGCAGGCTGTTTGAACCCTCCAGTTTCGGTGTACGTGGCTAGTGCCATAACCTCTGTGCTATGGGTGCTGAGCCTTTTCTTTCAATTTTTATAGGTATGTAATAATTGTACATAGTTGTGAAGTATATGTGATCTTTTGCTACAAGCATACGATATATAATGGTCCGATCACAGTAATTTGGATATCTATCACCTCAGCTGGTATTTTTTCCTTTTTGAGTTGAAATTTTTTCTAGTTCTTCATATGCTGAATAATTTCAGACTATATATAGGACATTACAAATATTATGTTATGAGATAGAATCCACAATCCTATGTAATGATACAGGTTGATAGGACTTAAAAGGAAAGAAAAAAGGTATACTATGTAAGTACTCAGCAAAGAAAGTTGGATAGCTTAGTAATATCAGAAAAAGTAATATTAAAGCAAAAACTATGTACAAAAAGAGAGGATCATATAATTTAAAAAATGTCAATTCAAGCTATAATAGCACTATCTGTGAATTCATCTAATAATAGAACTTCTAAATTTTATGGAGGCAAAAACCTCACTCTACTGAGAGGAGAAATAGAAAGATCTGCAATTACAGTTGGAGACTTCATGTTCCTCTTAGACTGAAAATCAGCAAGTCTAGAAAAGCTCCACCATCAACTACACTGTCATGTGGGTCTTACTGATATTTACAGAACAATTCATTCCACCGTAGCAGAATATGCCTTATTTTAAGAGCACGTGGATACTCACTTAAAGAGACCATATCCCAGGATATAAAGCCAGCTGCAACAACTTTAAAAACGTAATCAAAGTATGACCTCTGGCCATAAGGATTAAGATGAGGAGTCAATAACAAAGATAACAGAAAAATGTTCCAATACTTGGATAGTCACAAAGTACTAATATTGAGTATGAAAAGGAAGTTGTGACTATAGACCCAATAGATATTAAAAAGGAAACAAGAGAATACTCCAGACAACTGCACACACATAAAGTTAGCAACTTATAGGAAGTGGACCAATTCTTCAAATTGCAAACTATCAAAACTCACTCAAGGTGAAATATATGCTGTATGTAGCTCTATGACAGTGAAAGAAATTGTATGCTTAGTTTAGCAGTTTTTACCAAATATTTGAAAAAGAAATGAAACCAATTTGACACAGTTTCTACCATAATACAGAAGAGGAAGAAACATTTCAATCTCCTTTTAGGAAGCTCATTTCAAAATCAGATGAAGAGAAAAAAATCACTGACGATATTACTGACTGGAAATAAATATACTTAATCCAAAATATACACATACTCAGAGATGTATATATAATTTTTTATATGTGTATTTGTAATTACATGCCTAAATGGGCTTTATTCCAGGAATCTAAGGCCAATTCAGAATTCAAAAATAAATCATACCTACATGAGAGAAAAAACACAGTTAAATTCAAGAAGGTGGAAAGTGTGTGTGTGGGGTTATAAGTTCCCACTTCACGGGTACAATGTATGGGGATATGGCTCACTTCTGGGTGAAGGACTCAATTACAACTTGGACTTTGCCTTAAAAATGCAAACAATGGACCCTAATCATATGTCCCCTCATGTTAATCCAAATTAAAAAAAAAAAAACAATTGGTCTTAATACAGAACAAAAAGAAATCCATTGAATTTACCAAATTAACAGGAATGAAATTATCCAATCATTTCAACTGATGCCATAAAAGCATTTTAGAAATTCATTCATAAAAAAGTCTTCCAGCCAATTAGGACTAAAAGGGAACCACCTCAATGTTATAAAAGGAATGTGAAAGGAGTCTACATCTAACAGAATGAATGGTGAAAGACTGAATGCTTTCCCCACTGGATTGGTGAAGAGGCAAAGATGTTCATTCTAACTTACTCTATTCAACATTGTACTGGACGTCCTTACTTGTGCAATAGGGAAAAAAAAAAAAAGAAAGAAATGTCATGCAAACTAGAAGAAAAATCCATCCCTTTTTTGTAGGCCCTTTGTTTGCAAAAGCCGAAAATTCCAAGGAACCCATGAAAAATACTCCGAGAGTTCATAATTATATTTGTTGAGATAGCGTCTTGCTCTGTTGAAGTGCAGTGATCTCATCATAGCTCACTGGAAACTAAAACCCTCCCCACAGTGCTAGTATTATTACAGGTGTGAGCCCTTGCACCCAGCCTTAGTAAGTGTATTTATCTAGATTACTATGTACACATTAGCTTACAAAAATAATTTTTATAAACTTGTAATGAACTATGAGAAACAGAAAAAAATACCATTCATAGTATTAACTCTCTTCCATGAATTAAATACTTAGAAATGAATGTAGTAAAGAAGGTACTGGTTCTATATGTTAAATATTACAAGAGGCTGATAGGAATAAAAATCTAAATAAATGGGGCGGTGCCCGTAGCTCAGTGGGT
>NW_003852427.1:16430001-16442135 GCF_000181295.1 Otolemur garnettii | reverse complement strand
CTGGATTGACCTATAGATTTAATGCAATTAAAATCTCATCAGGATTTCTTAAAAAGATATAAACCAGCTGATTCTAAAATTTGTATAGAAAGCAAAGGAACCAAAATAGCTAAAACAACTATGAAAAACAAAAAGAAGACTGGACAAATCACACTGTCAGACTTTAGGACTTACTGCAAAGCCACAGTAATAGAAGCAGAATGGTATTTAAGAAGCAAAAGATCCAAAGAGCAACGGAACAGAATAGTCTATAAATAGGTCCAACTAAACCTGGCCAGTGAGTGACAAACATAGGGGAATCAAGTATTTTCAACAAATGATGATGAAACAACTGGACATCTATATGCAATGAAATGTTGATTTAAAAATTATATCTTCTATAAAAAAATCAAAATTGATCATTTAGATCTAATTGTAAAATATAAAACCACATATTGTTTTAAAGACATAATAAGAGAAAATCTTCCTAATCTATGGGTAGGTAAGAAATGATTATCTGTGACGCTAAAAGTCTGTTCTTAGGAAAGAACAGAAATGATAAATTGAACTTAAAAACATAAGTACCTTTGATGATGCAGGATCGATGAACAGATCCTGTTTGCTTTCGTGGCAGTATTAGGAGATGTAAATTGTGGGGTGACTACACTTCTCTCCCCATATATGATTTTCAGTTGGCAAGAGAATTGGATAGCTGTCACCCATCATTCCATTTTGCTCATTTTTCTGAGGCCAGAGCAATATCAAGATCAATCCTGGCCCCTTTCTAGGCCTTGCCCAAGTGTAATTTCATAAATTTCAGTGCTGTTCATTTAGTCTCTTGCTACTGAAGTCAAGTTTATATTGCTGCCAAATTTCTACCTCCCAAATTGCCTGTTTCTCTTTTCTGCACCTATCTTTTCCCAAAATAGGACTCTCAACTCTTCTAATTTCAACTCTTTTAATTTAAAAACAGATTTCTTTTTTTTTGTTGTTGACTTACAAAGGTAATTCAATAAATATTATAGGGACCGTTGGTGTGCTGGGGGAAATAAGTGAGATTCTGCTCAAGTATACCATATGAAAATAAATTCTAAATAGACTCTGTAAAAAAAAAGTGCAAACATTATGAGAGGAAGGACATAGGTGATTAATTGATTTCTGGGTGAGGACTAGGTTGTAAGCAAAAAAATGCATGAAACTATTTAGGGAAAAAAATAATAGTTTTGACAACATGGAAATTTGAGATAGTCATATATATATATATATATATATTTTTTTTTTTTGAGACAGAGCCTCAAGCTGTCCCCCTGGGCAGAGTGCCATGGCACTACAGCTCACAGCAACCTCCAACTCCTGGGCTCAAGCGAGTCTCCTGCCTCAGCCTCCCAAGTAGCTGGGACCACAGGCGCCCGCCACAACGTCTGGCTATTTTTTTTTTTTTGGTTGCAGCCGTCATTGTTGTTTGGCGGCCCGGGCTGGATTAGAACCCGCCACCTTAGGTGTGTGTGGCTGGCGCCTTAGCCACTTGAGCCACAGGTGCTGATCCGAGATAGTCATATATTTAAAAGAAAAATATATATAAATTCCACTGTGAACTGGACCTTGAGTATAGATGCCAATACTGAGGACTGTGGGAAAATGTTAAATGACTCAGGTTCTGACTCCAAACCTTTTGTCAAAGACCATAATATTTTGAGTCCCTTTACTGATGAGACAATGTGAGATATGAATTGCTTACATTTTGTGTTCTATAAAAATTTTGTGTAGTCAGACATTTTAATTAGTCATCAGAAATATCCATATGGGGCAGTGCCTTTGGCTCAAACGAGTAAGGTGCTGGCCTTATATGCCAGAGGTGGTGGGTTCAAACCCAGCCCTGGCCAAAAACTGCAAAATATATATATATCTCCATATGGTTTCATTTGAAGTCCTTTTGAAGTCCTTTCCCCCCTCAGTGGTCTTCATAATAAAACCAATAGTCATGTATTTTCTTGAATCAGTTCCATTTTATGAAGTTAGTTGATAACGAAGGAAGGATTTGATTATATACTAATTAATCATTACAGATTACATCAGTATGTAATAGAAATTTATCTTTACGCCTGTCTATAATTTTTTCAGAACTGTCACCTGATTTTAAGTTTGCAGCATACTTGTGACAGTGCTCACAACTTGCTCCTAACAAGAAAATTCTGGAGACGGAAGCTGGACTCAGAAACTCTGATTCTACATCCTATACCTGCTTCTAAATATAAGATGCTACTGGATGTCGGTCGGGGGCAGTCACTGGCATTCTGTGTATGTGTTTTTCACCTTTGGGCCATGGCATCTGCCATCTGTGCATTGTTCTCAACTGTTCCACTAATATTTTTTTTCAGTGTTAATATGTTGCTCTTTGTAGAACAATTAGTTTTGAAAGAATATATTTCCTTGTATTTCTGCAATGGGAACATGAATTAAGTAATAGTGAATAAGAGCAAATCTTTATGTGGCACTTGCCATGTACTGTTTAATCCTCGCTACTGGCTGAGGAAGGATTATATTATTCCTATCTTACAGATAGACGTACTGAGGCCCAGAGAAATTGCCCAGGGCTACACAGACCTGTTATTTTATAATTGTACAGCTCTTCTGCTCAATTCCTTTCACTGTACGTGAGGTAAACTGTTTAAGATTTAAAAACTAAAGGCAATAGTGTTACTATTTATCTTTTACTCTGGGTGCACTATGAGTCCGTTTATATCCAGGTAACGATCGCTGCCAGCAGCAGTATCTCCGAAGCCTCTTGCTTTAATCAAGAAAATATTTTCAAAGTTGTTCCACAGTTTATATATACAGTGAGAAACACTTTACACTTTGGGAATGGGGGCTAAGACAAAACTAGGTGCCGCTGCTTTTATTTGAGCCGAGAAAAAAGAGTTGTGTGAATTCTCAGATTGTTGAGGGATAGTTTTTCTCCTAAAACGTGCGTCTCTTCTATTCTTGACAAAAATGTATGCATATAAAAATGTCGACTGGGAAATGTATTTCCAGCTACTTTTACATCGTCGAACTTAGATCATTTGGTGTCACATTTTAGATGGCCATGAGAAAACTAATGGTTTTTGTCTGCCAGCGATATGGAATAATTAATCGGAACCATCAGTAGAGGAGGACCCATCAGCTTCTATGTGGGTTTGTAAAAGAGGCCCGGGTGAGAGGCCTCTCAGCAGGGCCTGTTACGTTACCTGTAATTTTTCACATGTGTATAGTTCATCACTAGTGACATTCTGGCTTTCAGATCACTCATCTCTTAGGACTTAAAATTGATATATCAGTCTCAGCATAAAATGCTATCATTCCCGTAGACCAACTGTTTACCGGAGTATAACTCCCCCTGTGTCTCATTTCATCACACTGTTCCACACAGTGATGTTTCAATGTGAAATGAAGTTTCTTCATGCTGTGCTTCTGAGTAGAAAAAAGACAGAAGTACATGTATGATAAATGGTGAAGATTCCACAGTAACCCTTGCAAAACAATACAATGTGGAAGCATTATACTTGCTTTAATAATTGAAGACATAAATGTGGCTTTTAAACTTTTATAACAAATACTATTTATGCAGCGGTGAGAGGAAGATCAATTATATTTTCTGTGAATCGCTTTATCTTCCAACTTATTTAGAAATTAGCAAAATACCACTGCTGTCGAATTGTCATGGTGAAATATCTGCGGAGAATGTACTATCTGTAAAAAATAAAATTACCATCATGTTTTTCAATTGTACATACATTTATAGTTTGATAAGAGAGGGAATGTACTTATGATTTTATCAAATGAAATTCTCTTCTTCTTCTGGAGCTCAGGACCGAATTTTGGCTTTCCACAGCAACAAAAGAATTGACGAAAAACATCTTTTTTAATTTCCTTATTGTTGTCTAAAAGACTTGGGGTGTTTGCGTTCTTTCCTTGGCCTTAGAGCACGTTTTCTTTGTGACTCTGAGTGTGGTCTGGCTGTGACATCAGCGTCCCACTGATTACTTGGGCTGATTCAACTGATTTGGCTGACGAGGCTGGGGTCTATATAGTTCTTTCTCAACCCCAAAGCTGTGCATTGTTGGGGGATGCTGACATCCCTGGGGAGACCAGAACCACTTAATTTTTGTCAAAATGGAAATGACGTTTTCCTTTTAGCATGTCTTGATTCGACCGACGACTAAAGGTCTGATAGACTGCTTTAAAATGAAAGGCAAAATTCTTGAACCAAAAGTGGGTTCACATTGTATTTTCAATGGCAAATACTCACTTTTTTTCCTCTGAGAAAACATTTTAGCTTGCACTTTTAATTTTTGTTTTTCTTCTTAACCAAAATCGCTGATATATACTTTTTTAGACGACTGTGCTAGAAACTATCATATGCCGTTATGATAATATCCAAGATCTAAGCTTCTGCTAATACAAGGGCAATCAATTGTTGAACGTACAATGAATCAGCAAGTTCAGAGAAATGCTGTGAAAACAGAAAAACATTTTGACAGGCATATTTTTATGAAAATAATTTAACAAGTGATGATTTTTTGTCCTTTCAAGAAGTGTGAATGTTAACAGTGATTAATTGGTTTGGTTATATTTCTCCATTGTATATACCTGTGTGTTTGCGTGTGTGTATGTTTGCAGAAGAAAATAAATATTAATAGTCCTAGAATTATTTATAGAACTGACTTTTATATCTTGGGCATTAAAATTATACAGAATCCAGATCTCTTAGAAAACAAGATACTATGATAAATTAAAAAAATATATGGCACACTGGAAGGGAGCTATCCACCTAGAGGTCCACAGGGCTTATATAGTCCATGTTAAAGCAAAATTGACATTGTCAAGATTTCCTGCTCAGTCAGGATAAAGCTATTCAAATATAAAGTTAATCTGAAAATAGAGTACTCCTAATAATATGAATATCTAGTATATCTATAATTACATCTATACTTCGTTCACATCCATTATTTTAGGAAGTTTTTAAACAGCAGCTGTACTTTCAAAGCTTGATTCAAAATGACCTTGCTTTTTAATTTTAAAAACTAGGCTTTATTTTTTACTGCATATTTGGAGTCACAGTAAAATTGAACGTAAAGTATGGAGAGTTCTGATACATCCCCGCCCTTTGCAAATTCTGTTTTTCACCATCAAGGTCCTACCCCAGACTGACGCACTTGTTATTATCTAATCACTAGTAGCTGTATTTTAAATTTTGAAATGGATAAATGGGTTTTATTATTTGATTGCCCTTGCCAGAAGCTGTTGAGCCATCAGAGTTTTGAAATAAGCTGGGGAAAATTTGAACAATTTACTGATTTTTCAATTAAGATCCAATTAAGATCACTAGACATTCAAACTCTTTACTGATTGCTTTCATGGGTCAGTATGTGATTTGTAACATGAAGGTAAAATTAGTGCAGCTCAGCTCTTGTCCTCAAGTGACATAACAAGATATACAGGAGATCACAGAGGGGTGGTCTTGACATTCAGTATCATAAAAGAGGCAAAGTTAAAATACTCTGGGAGGTAGTACCGAAGAAGGTAAAAAGATGCCAATGTTTCGGAGAAGGCTGGGTGCCCGTAGCTCAGTGGTTAGGGTGCTGACCATATGCTCTGGTTCTGGGGGGTTCAAACCCCGCCTGGGCCTGCTAAACAAACAAACAAACAAACAACATCATAGGTGTTGTGACAGGTGCCTATAGTCCCAGTTACTAGGGAGGCCAAGGCAAGAGAATCCCTCGAGCCCAAGAGTTTGAGGTTGCTGCAAGCTATGACATCATGGCACTCTTCTGAGGGTGACAAAGTGAGACTCTGTCTCAATAAAAAAAAAAAACAAAGAGTGTTTCAGAAAGGAAGAAGTACTTGAGTTAGGTCTTAAACTATAGACCTATAGGTTGTGGTATGGATAGGGTCATCAAATAAAACACAGGATTCCCAGTTAAGTTTGGGTTTCAGATGAACAGTGGATAATTTTGTAATATAAGTATATCCTATGAAATATTTGGGATATACTTATATTAAAATATCCATTGTTTATCTAAAGTGAAAATTTAACTGGGAATGCTGTGTTGGTATCATACTTGTTAAAGACGATGATTTTAGGCCTGGGTACCTTCTACTCAAAGGAAACAATATACAAAGGTACAAGGCAAAAAGTGTACCTCTCACATAGGAAAGGAATCCATCTTTGATAGATTATGTCAAATGCAAAAATTTTTTGGATCAGACGAAATGAGGTGTGTTAATAATTGTACTGGGATAATAAGGCACAAATTGCAACGGCCCTGGGCAAACAAACAGACTCTAATGCTGAGACATGGAGGGATAGTGGGACTTTAGGAGAACCAAAAGGGAAGAGACATTTGGATTCTAATCGGGGTAACTAGTGAGATGCTGAGGCACCGCTGTCTATAACAAGAAAATGTAATAATTTATGGAATATTACAGTCACCTAACCCTTTGCGCAAATGACTGTGGCTTTACAGCATGTTTATGTGATTGTAAAAACCCAGAACATATATGAGGAAATCTTCTTAAATGTATCTCAGAAGGTTGGTGAGTGATAATTATATGAGGTTAGGGTATTAATTCCTGAGACTGTGGATGCACAGATCTGGCCCATTGGATCAGGATAGAGCAGAAGTCACAGGAATATAGAATCATATGCATATTGATAAAAATTGATTGGGACATGAATGAATAGTATTCTTTGTTGCATCTAGAAAAATTGAGTTAGAGATGGAATAGAGTAAGACCCTTGCCCACTATGAAAAGACAGGTGTTTAAAGTTTCCCCTACAGTGTAAACTGATGACCTGTTAACATTTGAATAAATGTATGTTAAGATATCAAGAAGATGTGGCTTTTAAATCAACAGTTAAAATGCTTATAAATTATTTTTATATGAAAATAACAAACATATACACAAGTAGATAGAAGAGTGTCAATGGCTTCCACTATCCCCTGTGGTCGTCACTTGTCGGGTCTGGAGACTGACCAAGTCTCCAGTCCTGGCTTCTCTAAGGTCCAGAGGCTGACCGCTTTTGCTGTTGTCTTGCTCAGGAACAATTACCCTTAGGTGCCCCAGGGCTACCTGCCCCAGCAGAAGGGAGAGAGAGAAACAGTCTTGGAGGGAGAGAAGCAGTCAAGATACAAGAGTACACATCGGTAGTCTGCTTAGAAGGGCACCAGGCAGACGCCCTGCAGGCAGGAGAAGCCACAGAGTCAGAGTAAGCAGCTCCTGAGAGAATGAGCACTTTCCCCACTGCCTTCTCCTGCAGCTGCTTATAATCCTGTGGCTACTTGCACCACAGGTGTAGAGCCTGCCAATCACTGATGCTCTCCTCTCAGGAGCTCTCGGGTTAGGAGAGCCAAATCCCTTCCCCATCCCCTATCACCAAGGTATTTCTTACCATTACCGAATGCTCCAAGCGTAGCTCCAGCTTCTCCTTACTTAAAGCTATCTGGGCTACTACAGAAGAGGGCAAAGCATTCCTGTGGAACCATGATCCAGATTAGCAACAATCAAGATTTGCCACATTTGCATTATCTAATTTCTCATTCCCTTTTGTTCTTCTGTTGAAATATTTAAAAGCGTGTCATGTGATTGACAGATTAAAGTCAGCTAATTGGATATACACCAACAAATTGACAGGGGTTTAGAAATGGAATTGCAAGATGTAAACGATCACTTGGATTTTGTTTGCATAGATACAGTCTGAGACTGGAAAATGTATATTAATGTGTTGAAATAATCATACGTTACCTGAATTGAATACATAATCTTCATTAAGAATGCTGTATTACCAGTCTTTGTATCTGAATTCTATGTAAGTGTACCCTTAAAGTCTTACCTTTTATTAGAACTGCAGGGACTGAAAACATTTCTCAAAGTTTTAGACAGGTTTATTTTAAACTGTTTTCGAGGCTAAAAAAATTACAGTGACTTGGTTATGTTTGTAAAATCACAAATATTATAGTCTGAAACATGAAAGAATGCTTCATAAAGTGGTCTTAGTCTATCAGAGATATTTGTCCAGATTATCAAATATTAGTTAAATTTTGTGTTTCATCCAGAAGCAGAAACAACCTTTAGTGAACTATATTTTATGGGTCAGCAAAATATAGATGAAAGAGAAGTACATATAGATATAAATGTAGGTATTATTGTTAGAACACTGAAAAATGGGACCACTCATTTCCTTAGGCCATCCCTGTTTGGTTCAATAAAAGGGATCACTTTAGCAAAAATCACTCATATTAGGTCCTAGATCACAATGTTAGAGTCCTAGATCTCTGCAAAGTCTGTCCTAATCATTTCTGGAGGTCTCCATGGCATGAAAGCAATTTGTTCGTGATCAATTCCAACAGACTAATTCTTCTGAAGGAGCATTTGCCTGGCATCCCTGTTATTTCTGCTGACCCTCCCCGGCATTTCTGTTCTGGCCAGGCCACCTGTCTGTAATGGGTGGTATGGCTGTTTCCACCAGGAACGTTTGTCTGCCAGGGATTTTCTTCCTGTTAGAGGACTCCAAGCCTACCCTTCTTGCTGTGGACCACTGCTGCTGTGGCTCAGCCTTACTCCAACTAGTTTTTTAATTATTAAATTTTTAGTTTTTACCTTGATTCATTTTTATTGTATATATTTAAAGTGTACAACATGAGACTTTGATATGGATGTACATCGTGACACGATTAGTTCTGCCAAGTAAATTATCATATGTGTCACCTCAGTTACTTTCACTTCTTTGTGGAAAGAGGACCTAAAATCTACTCTCAGCGCATTTTCAGTGTACAGTAGAACATTGTGAACTCTAGGCCTTATGCTGCCCATTAGCTCTCTAGACACACTCATTCCACGTAATGACAAATTTGTACCCTTTCACCCGCATCTCCTCACTTCCCACCCTCCCCTGCACCTCGGTAACCACGGTTTCACTCCCTGTTTCTGTGTATTCAACTTCTTGCAGATTCTACATGTAAGTGAGATCATGCAGTATGTTTCTTTCTATGTCTGGCTTATTTCACTTAGTGTAATATCCTTCAGGGTCATCCACATGGTCACACATGGCGGTATCTCCTTTTTAAAGACTGAATAATGTTCATGAATGTGTGTGCCACGGCGTCTTTTCCTATTTGTCCACCAGTGGAGACCTAGGTTATCTTCATATCTTGGCCACTGTGAATAATGCTGCGATGGACATGGGAGTGCTGTGGACATGGGAGTGCTAATCTCCTTTCCTTTGGGTATATACTATACCCAGCAGACAGACTGCTAGGTTGTAGGGTGGTTTCTATTTTCATAGTTTTTGAAGAGCCTCTGTAACATGTTCCACAATGGCTGTACTGATTAATTTTTAATTGACAATTTTGATATAAGTCTCGAACTAGAATATACTTCCTCAGTGCTTATCTTAGTTGATCAACATTTAAAATAAAATTTACTTTTCACCCTAATTACAAATTTTATATCTCATGCAAAATGTAGTTGATGATGAAAGAATTGAGATAAAAAAGTGTGCCAAATGCTAATAGCACTTTGGTGGGTATTCTTCATAAAGATTCTCTCTTTCTTTATATAAAGTTCTGTGCATATTTTAACACACATTTAAAACTAGTCATATAATCTGCACTTTCCTCTCTGTTCAGAAGTTTTCATATACATCCACTTACTTTTTTTTTTGCCTTCACAGAATTAAAAAGGCTAAATTTAATGACAATAACGATCTTTAACATAAGGACTGAGAACAAAAACCTCATAAAGAACGAATGAAGATGAATACATTCAGAAAAGAAATCAGACGATTACTGCAATGAAATATTAAGCAATAATAATAGTAATGCAAAGAAAGTAACATTCACATTGTCAGATAGAAGTATGTCTATTACAGAATACTTCGATCAGTTAACTTCTTTTTCTTATTTTGTTTTTCCAAAGTCTAAAAAAAATAGACAACTAATATATATAAATAAAAGTCAAAGATAATTTAAAAAAAAACAGATCATGCCCAATCTTATAGACAATAGAAAAAGAAATACTTCAAAATCATTCTACTTAATCTGGATACACCTGATATTAAAATATAAAATATATTATTATGAAGGGGAAATTACAAGCATATTTCACTTACAAATGAGGATGCAATATGATAAACAACATAGTAACATGTTGATTTAAAAATTAATGTTTAAGTAATGTACTTAGGTCCAAATTAAATACAATTTATATGAGAATCAGTCACTAATTTCTTTCTTTTTTTTTCCCTTTCCCTCACCCCCTCTCTTTTTCTCTGTCTGGTCACCCCTTCCCCCATGTCCCACCATGTCATTAATTATCATTAATTGTCTTCATATCAAAGTTGAATACATAGGATTCTTACTTCTCCATTCCTGTGATGCTTCACTAAGAATAATGTGCTCCACCTCCAGGTTAGTACAAATGCTGTAAAATCTCCATTATTTTTGATGGCTGAATAATATTCCGTGGTATACATATACCACAGCTTACCAATCCATTCCTGGGTTGAAGGACATTTAGGCTGTTTCCACATTTTAGCGATTATAAATTGGGCTGCAATAAACAGCCGAGTACAAGTGTCTTTATAATAAAAGTTTTTTTTTCCTTCTGGATAGATGCCTAGAAATGGGATTGTAGGATCAAATGGGAGGTCTAGGTTGAGTTCTTTAAGGTTTCTCCATACTTCCTTCCAAATAGGTTGTATTAGTTTGTGGTCCCACCAGTCATCCATTTATTTTGTTAAAGAGCTAGAATAGTATTCTGTCTTATGGATGTAAAATTATTTCCTTGATTCCTTTTATTAAAAGATATTTATTCTTTAATTTTCTGTTACTAAAAAACAAAACTCCCAATTAACATTTCTGTGTCTGCATCTTTGCACAAAGTTCTGGTTTTTCTTTAAATGTGCTTTTTCAGAAAAGGAGTTGCCAAAGTTAAAATTGTGAAAGTTAACATGTTTATTTTATTGTTAAACAGCTCATCAGAAAGGTTGTGGCAATTTTCACAGACAGCAGTTCATAAGGATACAATTTCTTCATATTTGCTAATACAGTAGCTAAAAAGGGTGCCTCATATTCAGTTTATATATGTTTTCAGATAATGAATAGCATTAAACTTTATTAATATATTCTCAGACATTTGGCTATTTTTTTAGAATTTATGTCCTTTGCTCACTTTTCTATTCATCTTTTAATTGGTTGAAAGTGTATATAAGAACATCTCATACACTAAGGGCAGTTCCAGTTCATTATCTATATTGCAAATAGATTTTCATCTTAATTTGAGATAGTCTACCCTGCAAAAGTTTGTGCAGACAAATCGTTCACTCTCCTTTCTCATTCTTTGTTGAACCAGATACCCATCTTATGTCTGGTATCTTTCACCCTCTAGAGATTATCCAGATATTCATCTGATATCATTTCCTCATCTATTTTCATGTTTTAAATTAAAATAAACATTTTATGCATTAAGAATATTTCAATTGAATGACGAAGCTGCACTCTGGCAGAGGGCTAACAGAGCAGTGCTCTGTGCGTCCCACTGTTCTACTTAAGTTACTGTTCCTACGTATATTGCTCCCTCTTCTTTGGACTGAGGCAAAAGTCAGTCCATTGAATTTAGCTAGGCTATTTTAGGATTACGTCCTCACTCCAACACCAGTTTTGTTTGTGGGTTCAGGTTGTCCTTAGAATGTGCCCCTATCCTTGTCCTCCTCCCGAATGTTTCTTCTTAGATTTCATAGACTCTTGGCTCATCTCTTCCATGCCCATCTTTTAAGGTCACTGGCACATTTAGATTTGTCTGAAACCCAGCTAAGCCTGAAGCTGAAGCTCTCGTACATTTGGAAGCATGTCAGTAGAACTAAAACACAGAAAACAATCTTCATGTAAAACTGATTTATTTACTTATTTATTTATTTTTATTAAATCATAGCTGTGTACATCAATGCAATCATGGGATACAATGTGCTGGTTTTATATACAATTTGAAATATTTTCATCAAACTGGTTAACATAGCCTTCACAGCATTTTCTTAGTTATTGTGTCAAGACTTTTATATTCTACATTTAGTAAATTTCACATGTACCCCTGCAAGATGCACTATAGGTGCGGTCCCA
>NW_003852427.1:16406372-16429340 GCF_000181295.1 Otolemur garnettii | reverse complement strand
GATGATTAAGGATGATGAGTGTTTTTTCATGTGTCTGTAGGCCATGTGCCTTTCTTCTGCAGAGAAGTTTCTCTTCAAGTCCCTTGCCCACACTGAGATGGGATCACTTGTTCTTTTCTTGCTAATACATTTGAGTTCTCTGTGGATTCTGGTTATTAAACCTTTGCCAGAGACATAACCTGCAAATATCTTCTCCCATTCTGAGCTCTATCTGCTTGCTTCACTTACTGTGTTCTTGGCTGTGCAGTAGATTTTAGTTTGATCAGGTCCCAGTGGTATATTTTTGATGTAGCTTCAATTGCCCAGGGGGTCCTGCTCATAAAATATTCCCCAGGCCAATTTCTTCAAGAGTTTTTCCTGCACTTTCTTCTAGTGTTTTATAGTTTCATGTCTTAAGTCTAAATCTTTAATCCATTGAGAGTCTATCTTAGTTAATGGTGAAAGGTGTGGGTCTAATTTCAGTCTTCTACAGTTTGCCCAGCACCATTTGTTAAATAGGGAATCTTTTCCCCACTGAATGTGTTTAATTGGCTTGTCAAAAATCAAATAACAATAAGGAGCTGGGTTCATCTCTTGGTTCTCTATTCTGTTCCACACATCTACCTCTCTGTTTTTGTGCCAGTACCATGCTGTTTTGAGCACTATTGATTTATAGTATAGTCTGAGATCCAGTAGTGTGATTCCTCCTGGTTTGTTTTTATTTCTGAGTAATGTCTTGGCTATTCGAGGTTTTTTCTGATTCCATATAAAACAAAGTATTATTTTTTCGAGATCTTTAAAGTATGACAGTGGAGCTTCAATAGGGATTGCATTAAAATTGTATATTGCTTTGTGTAGTATGGACATTTTAACAATGTTGATTCTTCCCAGCCATGAGCATGGTATGTTTTTCCATTTGTTAACACCTTCAGCTATTTATTTCCTTAGAGTTTCGTAGTTCTCTTTATAGAGATCTTTCATGTCCTTTGTTAGGTAAACTCCCAAATATTTCATCTGCTTTGACAGTACTGTGAATGGAATAGAGTCCTTGACTGGTTTTTCAGCATGACTATTATTGGTGTATATAAAGGCAACAGATTTATGAGTGTTGAATTATAGCCTGAGATGCTGCTGTATTCCTTGATCACTTCTAAGAGTTTTCTAGAGAATCCCTGGTGTTTGCCAGGTATATAATTGTATCATTTGTGAAAAGTGAAAGTTTGATCTCTTCTGATCCTATGTGGATAGCCTTGATCACATTTTCTTGCCTAATTGAGATGGCTAAGACTTCCATTACAACGTTAAAAAACAGTGAAGACAATGGGCAATCTTTCCTGGTTCCTGATCTGAGTGGAAATGATTTCAATTTAACTCCATTCCATATGATATTGGCTGTGGGTTTGCTATAGATGGCCTCTATCAATTTAAGAAATGTCCTTTCCATACCCATTTTCTTAACTGTGCTGATCATGAAAGCATCAAAAGCTTTTTCTGCATCAATTGAGAAAATCATCATATGGTCTTTGTTTTTTAATTCGTTTATGTGATGAATTATATTTATAGATTTACATATATTGAACCAGCCTTGAGACCCTGGAATAAAACCCACTTGGTCATGGTGTATAATTTATTTGATATGTTGCTGGATTCTGTTTGCTAGGATCTTATTGAATATTTTTGCATCAATATTCATTAGAGATATTGGTTTATAATTTTCTTTTCTTGTTGATTTTTTCCTGGTTTGGGGATCAAGGTAATGTTTGCTTTATAGAATGTGTTGGGGAGTATTCCTTCTTTTTCTACATTTTGGAAAAGGTTGAGTAATATAGGTACTAGTTCCTCTTTAAAGGTTTGGTAGAATTCTGATGTGAAGCCATTTGGTCCTGGGTTTTTCTTTTTAGGGAGATTTTGTATAGTTGATGCTATTTCAGAGCTTGATATAGGCCTGTTCAACATTTCCACTTGATTCTGGCTAAGTCTTGAGAGGTGGCATGCTTCCAAGTATTGGTCTATTTCCTTCAGATTTTTGCATTTCTGAGAATAGAGTTTTTTGTAATAGTCATTAAGGATTTTTTGAATTTCTGAGGAGTCTGTTGTTATTTTGTCTCTGCCATTTATGATTGATGAAATTAGAGATTTTACACTTTTTTTTGTAGTTAGGTTAGACAAAAGCTTATCTATTTTATTGACCTTTTCAAAAAGCCAACTTTTTGATTTATTGATTACTGGTTATTTCTTTCTTCTGCTGGGTTTGGGATTGGAATGTTCTTCTTTTCCTCTTACTTGAGATGTCCCATTAAGTTATTAACTTCCTCTCTTTCTGTTCTCTTGAGGAAGGCTTGCACTGCTATAAATTTCCCTCTTAGAATTGCCTTTGCAGTATCCCAGAGGTTCTAATAGTTCATGTCTTCATTATTGTTTTGTTCTGAAAATTTGGTAATTTCCTTCTTAATCTCGTCTATGACTCAGCTGCAATTCAACACAAGGTTATTTAGTTTCCATGTTTTGTGTGGGTATGCAGATTCCTGTTGTTATTGTGTTCAACTTTTATTTCATGATAGTCTGAGAATATGCAAGAAATAATTTCTATTCTTTTAAATTTGCTGAGGTTAGACTTGTGACCTAAGATTTGACCAATTTTGGAGACTGTTCCATGGGCTGATGAGAAGAATGTGTGTTCAGTTTTGTTAAGATGAAATGTTCCATAGATATTTGTTAAATCCAGTTGTTGAATGGTTAAGTTTAAGTCTATAATTTAGTTGCTTAGTTTCTTATTGGAGGATCTATCCAACACTGCCAAAGGGGTGTTAAAGTCTCTGACTCTTATGGTGCTGGAGGAAATCAAGTTGCTCATGTCTGTTAGAATCTCTCTTACAAATGGAGGCACATTCTGGTTGGGTGCATAAGTGTTAATAATTTAAATCTCATCATGTTGAGTGTTGCCCTTAACAAATATTAAGTGACCATCCTTATCTTTCCTTACTTTCCTTGGTTTAAAGCAAGCGTCCTCAAACTACTTCCCATGGGCCACATACAGCCTGCCTAGCACATTGATCCAGCCTCCCAGGTGTTTTTGCCACCACTGCCTGTCCTGCTTAGCAGCCAACTTGTCCCGGGGCCTGCAGTAGGGCCCTCCAGTGGTCTGAGAGACAGTGAACTGGCCCCCTGTTTAAAAAGTTTGAGGACCCCTGGTTTAAAGCCTATTGTATCTGCGAATAAAATTGCAACACCTGCTTTTTTCTGATTTCCATTTGCCTGAATTATAGATAACCATCTGTTAAGATGAGATGAGATTCTTGAATGCAGCAGATATCTGGCCTGTATCTGACTGTTGTATCCAGTTAGCCAACCTGTGCCTCTTCAGAGGACAATTTAAGCCATTCACATTAATTGAGGGTATTGATAAGCCTGGTAGTATTCTGGGTATTGAGTTTTCCAAAAGTCCATTGGAAATTTTTAATCCTTTTGCCACTGTGGAAATTGGAGTTTGATCAAAAGTTTCTGAGTGAGTTTACTTTGGTGGTAGAGGATTGTGCTGGTCATTATGGAGGATAGGTCTGAGAATATCTTGGAGGGCTGGTTTAGTTATGATAAATTTCTTCAACATGTGAATGTCATTAAAGTATTTAATTTCTCCATCATCAATGAAACTCAGTTTTGCTGGATACAAGATCCTGGGTTGAAAGTTATTTTGTTTTAGAAGATTAAAATTTGATGATCACCCTCTTGTAGCTTGAAAGGTTTCAGCAGAGAGATCTGAAGTCATTCTAATATTCTTCCCCTTGTAGGTTATGGCTTTCTTATGTCTGGCTGCTTGCAGAATTTTCTCCTTCATTTTACCTTTGGTGAAGCTAGTTATAATGTGTCTAGGAGATGTCTTATTTGGATTGAGTTGTACTGAGGTTCTGAAACTGCTATCTGAATTTCAGAATCTGTTGGCATGTCTGGGAAGTTCTCTTTCATTATCTCATGAAGAAGAGCATCTATGTCTTCAAAGCCACCTTGTCGCTTTCAGGAATTCCTATAAGGTGAATATTAGTTTTCTTCAAATTACCCTAGAGCTCTCTGAGAGAATGATCCATTTTTGTTCTCCACTTCTCTTTCTCTTTGAGTGTTTGGGTGCATTCAAAAGCTTTGTCTTCAATGTCAGAAATTCTTTCTTCTGCCTAGTCCCTTCTGTTACTGAGGGATTCTACTATATTTCTCAGATCTTTGAGGGCTGCAAGTTCTTATCTCAATGTGCCAAAATCTTTGGTGATTTTGTCTTTGAATTCATTGAATTCTTGAGACAACTTTTGAAATGCTCCTTGAATTTCTAATTCTAACTTTACCTCCATTCTATTAATCTTATTTGCAATCCAAATTCTGAATTCGATTTCTGACACCTCAGCCATTTGTTTATAAATGAGATCTTCAGTTGTGTCTGCCATGTTGTTCTTTTGGGGAGTTGATCTACTCTGGTTATTCATGTTACCGGAGTTTTTCCACTGATTCTGCCCCATGATTATCTTACACCATTGATAGGGTGAAGTTGGGTTGGGGGCTCCTGGAGTAGTGATTAACCTGCCATTTGCCCCACAGCTAGGACTGGTGTCTGTACCTTTTCCTTTAGAGCTTTGCAAAGGACAGTGCTATGGCCTAAGACACTGGGGACCTGCTTGGTGTGGTAGGGCTAAGTGGCTCTTTCTTGTTTTCAGCTAGTCTCTGTCCTACGTTAGGGAATCAGTTACTCTGGGTTGAAGTTTCAGCTGTGGATAAATACCAGCAATTAAGTCACCCCACCCCCCATGGGCAACAACTGGAAAAGGGAAATCAAACCTTCCCACAGCCACACACCCAGGGTACAACTTTGGATAGTTCTCAGGTGATTGGCCCAATTTAAGAAGTCCAAATCAATTATTCCAGTCAGTACTGGTCTCAGGTGGGAGAGTTGAAAAGGTCTCCAGCAACTAGAAATCAGGTGTCTGCTGGCCGCTCGAGTATGACTCGCTCCATTTCTCTGTGGAGTCAGAAGGACCCATGCAGCAAATTAATTAGTCTGGGAAGGTTGATGCCTCCTACCCCACCTTGCATCTCTCTCATACCCAGTCACTGGTAACCCCTCAGGGTTGTGACCCAGTTCCCTCCAATGAGCAGATGCTCCAGGGATATGTGCCTGCCTGTGTCACAGGGAGATATATGTCTCCTCGGCCAGGCTGCTGCTCTGTGTCACTATCCAGCAGGGGGCACTGAGACCTGACAACCTTGTGTGCTCTATGGAGCCTGGGGCATTTCACTCAGTTCCAGCCCTGCCCTTGATTGATGTTTCTCATACTTCTATTTTGGCAGAATTTGTTTCTTTCTTGGCTATATTCCCCTATGAACCAGGCACTGTTTGAGTTCACAGAAACTGTGACTCAGCCCCAGTCTGTGCCTCTGCCCAGAGCTGGTGTGTCTGTCTCCCTTGCAATCTGTGTTGGGGTGGGTGTGGTTAGAGCTCACACTGAGCTCTCAGTTCCAGCCTCTCCCTGTCTGCTTTTGTCTCAGCTTTGATCCCCTTGGGGCTGGGTGTTTCTTAGGCTCACTAAAGCAGTCCTTCTGGCTCAGCCCCACCCTGAGAGTATGTTGGGTGGTGATTTCTTGAGGGGAGAGAAGTGGGTTGGCTGCAGGTGCAAGCTCACTCCTAGAATTGTATGAAAGCAAGAAGCGACTACTACTCTGGGTGGCAGTAGCAGCAAAATGTCTTTATTCTTGACATTTTTATAGTAAACTAATCATGTACACCACATTGATCAATAATCCTAACATCCTCTATTCTTATCTTAAACTATAGAAAAGACAGAAAGTCCGGGAAAGTGAGATAACCATCTTAAGACTAGCCTCAGGCTATTCCTCTCTAAAGACCTAAAACAGCCCTACATTATCTGACTTCTATTGTCAAAGTTATAGGTCAGGACAAACAGAGGAATAAAACTTATTTCTTCCATGTACTCAATTAAGTTTCTGAGAAACAGGCTTAATGACTGTTTTCTCATGGTTTGGAGGCCCCCTGCTAACGATGGAGTGTTCTTTTACTCACATGATTACAATGGAGGTTTTTTTTTCACTCACATCAACCTTTGAGTCATGTCCCCTGCACAGATCGGCCATCTCAACCCTTATTTGGCAGGCTGACTTGACTGCACAGTCAGGATTCCATGTAGGAGGCTGTTAAGCCTTGCCTGCAGGCCCTTGCCATGCTCTCCTAGGTCGCTAGGCCTCAACAAAGATGCACAATACTTACGAATCTTTTCACTCAGTTTCTGGAATTAAAATAGCACATTTCATTTAGTTTTATGTGGGAATTCATCCCACAGAATATGCATCTCTGTGCAAACATATTCTAGTCTCCATCCCAGCCACACTTTGCACAGGTAGGTACAACTTCAGGCATACCCTTTACTCTCAGGGCCTGTGTTTCCATCCCAGATCTGTTCTGCCATTGGCTGCTACCAGAGAAGATGCCTGGCTTCCTCTGGTTTCCCAGAGAGGCAAGGAGCATCTCTCTAAAATATCCCCAGGGGTTTGAGCCTTATTGTTCCCACTGCTGCTGCTGCTTCTCGGTACCACGGGGCACCACCTCTCCCTCTCCCATATGGTTCCCTCAGTTCACTGTATTCTCCTTACTCTCATGCCACATAATTAGCACAGACCAGTCCCAGCCCATGCCCCATCCATACCTCTCAAGAAAATGCCCAAGAATCTGGACTCCATGGGGACAGGCCTCCAGACCCTGGGGTGAGAGTGGAGGGGAATGCTGGGAGTTCAGAATTGCAGGTAGAAAATATACACAGTTTTATGCCTAGTGGGAGAGTGCCATGGCACACTGGTAGGTCCTCTATGGGGAAGGAGTTCTGGTTTTTAGAGGGTCTCTCCTGTGGGATAAAATAGGAGGATATTCAAACTCTGCTCACTTGTTTGCGAGCCATTCTCATGGGGGAGAGAACTCCTGTCTGCTTGGCAATGGATTTTGTATCCATTGGTTGTTTCCTTGGGGTTGCTGCTCACCTCAGCAGGGTTGATGTGCATTCTTCAGTGTTCTCTCTTGGTTCAGCTCTAAACCATCAGCTTTCTTGTTAAACTTTTGTCCTTTAACTTTTCTTCTGGATGGGAGCCTCTGTGGAAAGCTGGCTACAGTCGGCAATTTTATAAACCCATTTTCAAAACTGATTTAGATTTAGAGCAGGAGAGAAAAATATAAGACACAAAAATTTTGAGAACAACATTTCACACTTTAGAAGTTAGATACTATGTGCCCCCTAATCCCATCTGGTATTGGGAGGCCTTCCAATATGTCACAAGAACCGGGAGATTCACATTTTTGAACATAAAATTCTGATTTTAAATGTTGGCAATAAACTCAAAAGATTTTGAGATACTCTGAGGGTCAAACACAACAAATATATATGCTGGATCAGACCTGGCCTCTCAGTTGTTGGCTTTGCTCTACATGTGTTCTGTGGTTTGGCAAAAATGAGGTGAAACTATTTGCAAGATTATGATAAAAAAGGAGCCATTATTTGTAAATATAAAAATTAGATACATAAAAGTAGATTACCACATTGATAAAAATGGAATTCCAAAATTAATATGAAATTATATTAACAAAAGATTTGAACCACCTTTCCTTTGAAAGACTCAGATTTGAATTTTTTATGATTTGTAAAATGGAAGGAATGATAAATTGGTGGAAAAAATGAAAAAAGCCAGTTTAAGTGTTGAGGAAGATCAGCACATTTACTCTGGTCCTGGGATAGCAAGACTCTGAAAGAGAATTTTCCTAATAAATAAAAGACTTTGAAACATACTATCCTACATGCCTTCAGCTCCATAAGGTATCTCTTGAAATAGGATGTAAACAACTGGAATTGAAATAGAGGGACCTTGGAAGGGAAAAGAAAAAGGGACTCAAATGCCCATAAATCTAATATTTAGAATACCTGGGGGGATGCCTCAATCACTAAAGATCATTCTTTTCGAACAATTTATTGTATTGACTTAAAAAAATAAACACACTAAGGGAAGGCAAAAAAGATGAGCAGGAAACTTAGAAACTTTGCAGTGAATAGTTAAAATAAATAACTGATCATCACACAGATGTGTATGATAATCTCTCATCAAGGCGGCTCTCTCCTTGAGCAGAATGATCTGCTCATTCCAGAAAGTTTACCCCTTTGGAATTTGGCCTATTTGAAGATCAAAAAATTGGTATAGGTATTTTTCTTTTTCCAGCTCCTCCCATATATATAAGCATTAACATTTAAAAGTAAATTTCTGGTCCATTATATCTCCATTTTCAAGAAAAAACCCCTATTTTACTAGTCTTAATTTATGTCTCCCTTCCTCCTATCATGGTTTCAAGACCATCAGTGATGGCTGCACAAAATGGTTCTAAAGTGTTTCAAAGTTTGCCTTGTTGTACACCCAAAGAATATATGATTCTTCTTACAGACTTTAATTATTTTCTGAATGTTATGCCATTTTGTAAGGAGAATAGAGGAGAATTCTGAAAGTAGAGAAAGAAAAAGAAGATAAGAAATACCAAATTATTGCTTCAACTACCATTTACTGAATGCTGGTTAGGTGCTATAAATTTTGATACACATTAAATATGTTTTTTCACTGAAATTCTTACGAGAAGCCTAGCAATTAGATATTATTTCTGTTTTACATATATTAAGCATGTAAGTAAAAATGTGGAACTTAAGAAATTTGATGCAATTGGTATGTTGGAATCCCCTTTCATACTCAAACCCTTTTTTCATTTCAAATCCCATATTTTTAATCACTGTAAATTTATCCCCAATTTTCACAGAATCTCAATAGCATGAAATCTAAAATTGATTATGAACAGCCATATCTTTACTTTGAGGCTTTCTTCTCTACATGAAAATAGAGATTCTGGACACGTGATGGAAAACATATTGCCCTATCAAACTTAGAATTTCTTCTGAGATTGTGTCATCAGAACATAATTATTTCAAGTGCATGTTACATGGGTTTTTAACAAAAACCTATAAAATATTTCTCTGCATACTCATATAGACATAGGTTTTGATAACGTACTTTCATAGATATATATTTTATTAGAGTCAAGCAAATAATAAATTGAAGATAGAATCTCAAAGATTACCAAAACTTAAAGCAGAGAAAGAGAAAGAAAATGGAGAGAAGGGAAGAGAAATATCAATCAAAGTACTCTCAAAGGAAGCCAGAGTAGCATAGAAGGACGTGTTCAACCCTTTTCTGTGAACAAAACAAATAACGAAAAGTGTGGTTTAAAATTAAAGGGAAAATGGGAGATAGGAGGTACATGCTGCTGGTGAGAGAAGGCGCTGTTACATGGAGAGCATGCTAAAAGGGAAAACTCTAATACAAGAATTCAACCAATAGCCAGCAGAGCATTCAAAGGGACAAAGATGTAGATAGTTTCTAAATGACTAAAATATTGGTACTGGGGATGTAAAGAAAAAGTCACACTCAAAAGCTGGTGAGGAATATTTTAGTGACAAAGTTTGAATATAAAGATAAAGGAGCAAAATGAATTCATGATCATTTCCATGTTTAGAGCACATGCATTTGTTACCAGGGGTGTCCACATTTTTTTCCCTGTCACACGGGAGAGTAAGTGTTGTCTTGGGCCACACATTCAATATACAACACTAACAAAAACAAAAAAATTCCTCACAAAATTAGCAGGTGGATTGTGGGCTGCAAGATTGGACACACTTGAGCTAGAATGTAGACTCACTGATGTAATAATATATAGAAAAATAAACAAATTCATAAGACAAATATTAGTTTTTGTTGTGTTGTGTTTATGGTACTATGATGCATCCAAATAGAAATCATTTATGATTTAATTTAAGAGTAGAATCTTAAATTGGTTATAGGATTCTATGGACATTCATGATAACTTTTTAATGTAATTATGATATATATTAAAATTCTGTCACATAATAATTGGTTCTATAGTGTTATCTGTTCTATAAAAGCCATTGTATCATTTGAGAATTCACTGTCAATTATGAAAACTTTGTAATTATATATTGCCTTAATGATCATACACAAATTTTCATTATTATTATAATAGTTTCTATTGATTTCAACAGGTAAAAATAATTAAAAGAGACAATGGGATACCTCATATAATTGACTCATGTTACTATTTTAATGATTTGCAGAAAAATTTTCTTGGTCTAATTTTGCTGCTGAAACAAATTTTACTTTCAGAAATGACTTTTATCAGAAAAGACTTTTATTACTTATGGACTTGATTTCTTGTCCATAAGTGATAAAATATTTCTTGTTTTGTGAAATAATGTATTTGGCATTTGTATTCATTAGCTTTTACTATGTAACAGAGCACCCCGAGATTTAGTGGATTATATAACACCTAGTTTTTTGTTTGTTTGCTTGTTTTTTCAGTTGATGATTGATTCTGTAAGTCACCTGGGAGGATTTTTTGGTCTGGTTCAGGTGGCCTCTTTTCTGTTGCTGTGGTCAAATCATTGATTTGGATTCAGCTGTGAGATTTAGGATGCTAGATTATCTTAGTTGTCCACCACATGGCCTATTGGGTACATTGCCTTGGACTCATTTACAAAGTTGTCTCTGGGTTCTGGGCACAACATAAGAAGGCAATCTCCATTGCATCAGTGTTTTTTAAGCTCTTTCTCACATCATACTTGCTAATGCTCAATTGGCCAGCAGAAGTTGCTACAGCAGCCAACTGTCAATAAGGAGGGCTTTACTAAAGGCCATGGATAAGGGGAAGAAGTTAATTTGTAATCATTTTGCTATCTGCCACAGAAAAATATTTCCCAGATAGTCCCTGTGGACCTGTGAGATGGCCATTTTGTATGCAGATAGTATTAATAATGTAAGAGTTGGGATTTGTAGGTGTAGTGAGATTTATGAAGTTGAACTCTTCAAAATACTAGTATAAATAGTACATAGTCAAGTGTCTAGCCAGGAGACAGAAACCACATAGAAATCTGATCAGGGAAATGTTAATAATGAAGGCTATTAGTGAGCAACAGGGTATTGTGATAGGGATTGACTGCTAAGGATATATAAAACTCTAAGGCATGGAGGAAGACCAGATATAGGGGACAGCCACTCCCTCCAGTGAGTTCCTGTGGTGCACTGGGTAGGGGAGAATTGTGTGGTGTGTCAGGCCAAGGACGGAAGTCTAAAACTACCTGTTCTAGTACCAAGGAAATTCAGCAGGAAGCTTCCAGTGTTGGGTTTTGCTGAAGTTGCTGGGAAGTTGCCTGTGGGGATGTTATTGGAATGGTGGGTGGTGGGTGGGTGGGTAAGATCTTGTGGGACTTCCTCATTCACTGAGAATTTCACAACAAGAAGGACAAAGAATATCAGGACCAGGAATAGAAACCCTTTGTTACTGCAGCAACACTCCCATGCCCTCTGTTGTCAAAGCTTAATGTCATCCCAACCAACTGACAAAGGAGAAATATTTTCAAGATCCACCTTCAGTATTAAAAGCAGGACAATGAAGGGTGGATTTGGAACTGAGAGGCAATACATTGACGAATGGCACAAGCAGGAAATCCTTATGTAAAGGATAAATGGTTAGGCTAAAAAAGTTATCTGCTTGTTTCCTGTGGGCACCAAACATAAGTAGAAGCTGGAAAAAAGTTGACCAGGACCTTTACAACACCTATTTGAGAGAATTAGTGAATGATCTTTGGTAATTTCTTGAAATATTGTTTTTCAACATAATTATGATTGGATACTGAACTGCCTTGTGGTTTTTTTATCTTCTAAGTTGTTGTACTATCAATGCTAATAAAATTTCACTTTCACCTAGAAGAAAAGTTTGTTTATGTTTCTTGAAGTATTGATTAAAAACTTATCTGCCAACTATAAGCACAGATTTGTTACATGGATATGTTGCACAGTGCTGAAATCTGGGTTTTTTATGTGACCTCACCCAGTTAGTGTACATGGTACCTATGAGTACAGGTGTCTTTTTGATAGAATGATTTATTTTCCTTTGGGCACTCGGAAGTAAAATTACTAAATTGAATGGTATATCTATTTTTAGTTCTTTGAAGAATCTCTGTAGTGTTAGGCAATTTCATTTCTCATGTGATGTCTAGTATTATATTTTTTTGCCAGCAGGTGTATACAGCTTCACATTGAAATGAATATTGTTCCAATCTTGAGAGAAATTTAGGTATATCTTCAGCATTTTAGGCAAATTAATATTTTGAGTACACTGGTAGATGAAAAAAACATAAGTGATTTAGGGTATTATTAATGTTGGGGGAATAAGATTGCGCTGGGACACTCCATACACCAGAAAGTCAATAAATTGTAGCTAAGTAGCCATGCAGCCTTAGCATTGGGCCCTAATCTCTTGAACTAGAACTACAAAGATTTATAGATTATTTTTGTGTGAATTATTTGTATCTTGTGAGTGACAGAATTAATGGTACATAATTCAGAATTATTTATAAAAAAACTGTGTAGCTCTTTTCTTGAGAGGAAGTGAATTAGTGACCAATTGAAAATTGGTTTAAGAGGGAAAGACAGGCAAATAGAGAAGACTTTAGCTGAGAGTAAGCAGTCTTATTTTGTGTCAGCAGGACACGGAGAAAAATGATATCCAAGAAATTTCATCAGGAGGAGAATTTCAAAGAAAGCATAAATCAGTGTTATAATAACGCCAAATCCAGTTTGTCCTGTTCTGTCCTAAGATGATGGTACAATTAGGCCACCTTCTTAAAAATGTTTAGTGTTGTTTCTAAAGTGATAGTCCATGTAACACAGAGAATTACAAAAAAAAAAAAAAGAGAGAGAGAGAGAGCGCAACTATAGTTTAGGTGATTGGTTACAATAAAGTATGTAGCAGAGAAAATAGATGAAAACATCTTTATTTAAGAAAGAAATAATTTAGTGATGATAAATATAAATTACAACCATTATTACTATTGTGAGCTTCTGGTCTTCAAAATGAATATATTTTTCCAGGCCTGTCCCCAAAGTAATCATCTACCCTATTTCTAGAAATAGTTGAAACAATGTTAATTTCACCTAGAGCCCATATTTTGATTTCTAACACTATTCTCCATTCAAAATAACCAGTTTCCTTTTTAAATGAGAGCTTTTAAAAGAGAAGCCTAAAACTAAATTTTTACTAATTTCTAACAAGTAAGTATAAGCTTGTTACTATTGAAGTGATACGGAGGCAATATCAAAAGGCACATCATTTCAGGCAAAGGCCTCAGGTTTATTAAAAAATCTCAAAATCCTGTAAAAGAAAACTATTGGCATAGCAAATGAACTTGGGGGGGGGGAAGGTCTAGCTTGGGGCATATTGGCATAGGTTGAATCAGGTTGAATTTCTAACTTTATCTCCACGTCCCAACCAAGAATCACTGAGTCCTTAATAAAAAATCTGTCAGCCAAATACGTTGTGAGAGCACCGTTTGCTTTTGGGTTTCTTGCGATTATGGTGAAGTCTAAAGATAAGTAGAAAGGTGCCAAAAAGAGATACATAGAGCCAATATTTTGATGGTACATTAAATGCAGGTGTAATAAGAACTTTGGGGATGATTGTGATAATTTGTCTATTTACAGAAGAAATAGATTAAAAGAGAAAAGAAACGTGTGTTGAATTACTGATGTGATTTACACATTTGTTTTTATTAGTCAAGTTTATTTATGTAGAGAAATTTTGTGAATTAATTTATAATTGTGTTCCTTTTATGCACAAGAGCTTTGGGGCATTAAATCTAATATAAAAATTGTACTGTAAGCATAATTTAATCATGAAGTATTAAAGAATCACTAATTATGTGGACTTTAGAATAAATCCCATCAGAAGATTTGTTATGTGATTGTGATGTGTAAAAAATCAATGACATGAAAACCTGTTTAATTAGATGTTGATGACAACATGATGTTTGGCCAAGTACTGGCTAGCCTCTTTGACTGGGTTGAGTGACGGCTGGCTATGGAGTAATGCTTTCTTTACTGTAGGTGCTGGATTTTGTTTTGCTGCCTAAGGATATTTTTTATTTTCCCCCAAAGTAAAGAATCACAGGGACTATGGTTTATTTTTTAATTTGAAGATATAGTTTTCTATAAGAGCCAGTTGAGTTATTAAGGTTTTATTGTAAAATTTTCAATAAAAGAATCCTGTTCTATGTGAGTAAACGTTAAGAATGAAAGAGAAGAATGTTTTCATATTTGTGAGATATTGATTTTGACTAGTGAAAATATTACATATTAGCATTTTTCTCCATTTTAACCAGAGTGCTTTGAAGAGAAGCTTAAAACTAAATTTTATTTCCTGAAATGAATAACTTGTCTCCTCTGGAATTAAGTATTAAAAACCCACTGGTTATGTGGAATTTAGAACACATTCCATCAACATATTTATTATGTGATTATAGTGTTTAAAAAAATGAGGCACATTGGAAGTAATATATTACCAATATGATTCCTCACCTTCAAGGGATCTAATATAAAAAATAAACAATGATAAAGATAAAAATGTATGAGATGTTTAAAAGAGAGAATGATGACTGCTCACTGAGCTTCCAAGAGGAGATGATGTGAAGCTGGGTCTTCAAAGATGCATAAAAGTGCAATTAGCAAAGATGTGGGTAGAGAACAATAATTCCAGGTGGTGTATGTTCTGGGTGTGTCCACCAGAAGTGTATTAAGACTTCTACCCCTTGAAGGAGTATTGTGTAATAAGATTATAAGAAAAGTTAGAATATGGTCAAACATATAAAGCCAAGACTTGAACACATTAATATAATTCTTCAATGTGAAAATAGACTCAGTAGGAAACACATACATATTGAATGCCTATTTTGTGAAGAGACTATTCTCAGAGCTGAGGAAAAGAAAGAAATACAAAACATGGTTTAAATATAACTATTCTTCACACTACTGTCTGACACTGCCTCATGAAATCCTGCTCACCCTTCAAGGTCCAGCTCAAAACCTGTCTCCTTCAGAAGCTGTCCTGTTCAGCAGTAATGTGGTCACAAATATTCCTTTTTGTACCACTACTTCTATACATGCCTGAAATTCTTCCCTAGAATGTGAATTCTTAGAGTACAAAGATGCTGTCTTTACGGAGGCATTTTCTGATGGTTGACAAAAATACAACCTGGCAGACCCAATGTTATGAATGCAGCTGAGAAAGTTAGAGAAATAGTTGATGTATTTAAGTTTTTTGGTGGCATTTTCTGCTCTTTAGACGCTGCTCTTAGTTTCCTAGTTTGTGTACATCATTATAACATTATTATTAGTTTTTGTATATTTTGATATTTTGGCTTTCGAGTTGTTTGCACCATAAGATATATAAAATGACACACAGATCTTGGTCTTTTATCATCCTTGTAGTCACTTCAGTTTGGACAGTATTTTATAGAAGTAGGCAGAAAATAATTTGTACAGATTTCTACCAGTTTAGGGGCGTAAGAACAGCAACCCACTGAGACTTCAGTTCACTTTTGATTGAACTCTTCTATGACCTTTGACTAGTCTTACTAATTTCAAATCCAAAGCTGTTTCTTAACTATGTTTAGAAATATAGGTTTTCTTTTCTCTCTCATAGAACCCTCTATTGTATACTGTACTGAGATAAAACAATTTTTTTCACAAATACTTTCCAGTCTCTGATCCTATTCTACTCAGCGCAGGTTGCAGTTGTTTACAGCATTCTCTATAGAGAAAGTGAAAGATTAGCCAACATGGTTATTTCTTGCTGTGTACCTGAATCACCTATAAGAAGCAAACAAAAATATTTTTAGCTATAAAACCTGTAAACAACATCTATTAGTCCTGGAGCCAATTGCTGACCTATTGTAAGAGCAGCTGTATTGGGGAAAGTAATGCTGAGATGATTGATCAGTATTCTTAATGATATTTTTGTTGATTTCCTGCTGATTTTCCTATTTCTCTTTGAGCTTTTTTCTCTTTACATATTACTCTGTTCAGTCTGGTAAAAATTTGCAGAAAAAGTATCCAAGTGATGGGCTCACAGCAGGTGCTGGATCAAACAGACCTTGTTCTTTGGCCCTTGGGAAGTCTGCATGGATCAGAGGAACCCAGGGGCTGCCCTTCAGATGACCTGTAGTAAAACTGCAGAGGACATGCCCAGTTTCTTTCCATGGATAAACAAAGTGTCGATGAGATATTTTTGTTAGCTTGGCTAGAGGAATTTATTTTATATATGTACTGCCGGTCTGTGCAGTTGATTGCAAATGGCATGAAGTAAATCTCATCTAATAGATACTTACAGAAGAACATTATTTAAATATCTACCCATGTAAAGGTCAATGCGTTAGCTTTTGATCTTAGTAGGGGTACTCTGGTTTCAACTGAATATGGGATAAATAAATCTCAAGAAATGAGAGAGCTGTATAGTGAAAAATGTACATTCCCAATAGCATGCAGTTTGAGAACGTCACTGTGAACTTCAAAAGCCAAAAAAAAGTGTTAAATTTGGGTTTTGTCCATAGATTTTAGCCATGTCAACTCATCACTAAAGGACTTGATTGACAATTTACTGATACACGTCTTGCCTGTTTATGGACTGCAAAATGTTTTTTTTCATTTAACCTCTGTGAAGATTACAGTTCGGCAAACATTCATTGAACATCTCTTTGTAAATGGTA
Organism: Otolemur garnettii; assembly: GCF_000181295.1. Classification (NCBI taxonomy): domain Eukaryota; kingdom Metazoa; phylum Chordata; class Mammalia; order Primates; family Galagidae; genus Otolemur; species Otolemur garnettii. Next base: position 16,412,676 of record NW_003852427.1, on the reverse strand, counting down.
TTGTTTTAGAAACTGGGAGTTCAAAGACAAATTGGTATGTGACTGTCTTCATAGAGTTTAGTATTCAGTAAATTACTGAAGGCTAATAAAAGTGGGAGAAAAATGGACTAAAATGTTCTCAAATGAAGAGATTAAAGTCAGAATAATTTTGCTATTTGGGGAAGCTCATACCCTACTTGTTCCTCGTCAAAGTAAAAAAAAAAATGATTTTTTTTTTCAGTTTGATCAGTAGATATAGTTCTTCATATTGGATAGGCAGAGAGCAGGAGAGTTCATTTTTATATCGTGGTTTTGATTTTTTTAAGACAGAAAATGTCAATGTTATTTTAGTTGATAGAACAATCTAGAAGCATGTGGATCAATACTTAGGTTAATGGAATGAGTCTTCAGTAGTAACAGAATAATATAATTTTTTAAATGATGGAAATATTTCATGAGGTTTATCTTCTTCACATTGTAATGGAACACAAGAGACGCATATAGATATCCCTTAATTCTTATGGTCATGGAATTCAGCTCAATGAAGGCTGTATTTATTAAATCTCCAAATAAAGGTCCAGCTCCACTTTTTCCAGAAAAGAGTGTATAATAATTCTCCTATTCCTGATGCCCAAAAAGGTTTCATTCATATTTAAGCTTTTTTCTTAAATATTGTGAGATACTTCTCATAATTCGTACATTACATTAGGAAATGGTTGGTGATACTACATATATGAAGCATCACGTAAGTTTTATGTTCATAAATTTACAAGATAAAAATAGTTTTCACATTGGAAGCATATAGTCTGTTGTGCGTTAAGGGACGATTACGTTGAAAACCAGGGATAAACAGAATAAAGATTGATATTCTGTGAGCAGCACATGCCATTTTCCTAAAATGTCATAGGTTTATAATACCTGGAAACATTTGCATCTTGATACATGCCTTCTCACTGAAGTCATGGCGAAATGTGTATCAGCATATAAAAAGCACAGTGGTGGATTTTCTTTTTTATTTTTATTTTTCAATGCGTGGAGTGGATGGAGCAAGCTCCTATTCCAACTCCCTGCTCCAAAAATCCATTTAATATATTGTCCTCAGATAGAGGACATATCAGACATTAAACTGGTAAGAACAGACACTACACTTGATCTTAGTCAAAAGGTTTTCTATTTGTAAGTCTAATGCTCAGGGAGAAGATCACATATTAATTTTGAAGTGACCTGTGCTTACATGGGATTAAACTAATTTAGAATATGTTTTTTATACCTGCTCATTACCAGGCATGTATTTTTACCTCCCTTCATCATTTTGGGTTCTCTTTTCCTAGCATGGTAATTTAGGTATTGAAGTCAAATTTTTATAGGAATATAGAATTTCAAGTTTTTCTTTAAAGTAAAATATTATATAACTTTGGAGCTTATTTTTTAGGAATTTTTGGCTCATAGAAACATTAACATTACAGCAAAACAGTTTGAAAAATACCATGAAAAAGAAAGGCACAATGAATTTCATTGTATTTATTAAAAGGCCAAGAAACATTCTTAGTGTCCCCCAAAAAGAAGCTCTGATACTGTGAGTTCGATGTTTTATTATTATTATTATTTTTTATTAAATGATAGCTGTATACATTAATGCGAGTTCGATGTTAATATGGAACAAGGGAAGTGGTCAGGTCTGAGACATTTGTGCCAGCAAAGAACTTATCAGGCTGAGGTGGTGGGACATCAAAAAGGAATTTATGTGCGTTTTTATTGTGTAGCTTTGTGGTAGCATTTGCTAATTCAGCCTAACTTGGATGAAAACAGCCAGAATTACATACTCTTTTAAAATTTATGCCACTCTTAGTGCAATTTTAATGAGGCATAATAGGAGTCCTTACAAGACATGTATCTAGAATGGCTAAGAATTATTTGCGATTAGTCATTTGAGATTACAAATAGATACATGTATGATATTCAAGAAGGATATTAAATAAATATATTCCAGTTGTTTAAAATGTTCTCCCATAATCTTAATGGTACCGTTAATTTGCTCTTAAAACGCTCGCCTCAAAGGTAATACAAAGGTAAACACAAGACTTGTTTCAGTTGAAATGACCATAAAAATCAGAAATGCCTCCACTCAATTTAGTGAGGGCTTTATGCCTGATAGTTGGGATTTCAGAACCCTTGAAATAAAGTAACTGATTTTTGCTATAAAGATCTACATAGGTTCTTTTTCTTATTTTCCCCTTAGGAGTAGTTTCCCCCATTGTTTATAGGCCATACTATTACTCCAACGGATGTGCACCAGGCTGAGCAAGACTATCCTCTCTGTAAGGCCATTGACTGTCTGGCTCATATCTTCCCAGTTGGATGGCAAGGGAGGGTGAGGAGCGGCAGGCTTAAAAGCTCTTTCAGAATCCACAGGAGTAGATAAAAACCATATGTAAGTAAGGACATATTCACTTGACCTTAGGGCAATGGGGTGAAGAATACAAAATCCAAATTGTACGCATCTAAAAAACGTAACTGTTCTTAGGAAAACAAAATTATTCAGGAATTTAAAAATAGAAGTATTTTATCTCTATTAGAGTTGAGAACTGCACTGAAGTGGATTTTTCTACCACATACTTCATGTGCTTTCTCTCTCTCTCTCCTTTTTCCTGGAGTTACATAAGATGTTACAAATAAGAAAAATCTTTACAGATTAAAGGGAATGTTTAAAGATATTTAGTGACTCTAGTAAACAATGAAGACAGAAATGGTTAGGAAACAAGGGATTACTGGCAAAATCTATTTTGGCTCAATTCTCCATATTATGAACCATGAACTAGCACTTTCTGTATTGCTTTCACAGAGTCAATGGACTTTCTTTCTTTTTTTCTTTTTTCTTTTTCCTTCAGAAGTGATCAAGAGATTTTTCCAGGAGGGATTTTTAAAAATGGATTTCATGGAAAAGCACTTTTCCCAGACTTTTTTTTCTTAGCATTTGATTATTTTAAATGGATAAAGGCCAACAGCATACAAATCTGAGTATAGATTGTCTTTAATTACTTACCACTTTATTCTTCAAAGTGTAGTCCCAGCTTCAACATAAAATCATCAGTATTACTTCAGAATCAGGTAGAAATGCAAATACTTGGGTTCCATCCAGGATCAGAAACTCTGGAGTTATGGTTAGAAATCTGTAAATTATCCCGACGATGAATCTGAGGCATCTTAAAGTTTGCAAACCACTGCTCTATGTGATGAGCGTGGGCAAGGGAGTATCATTTCTCATGGAACTACAAAATAAATATATCCACTCTTTAAATACACTATGAGGGATGTTGCCTTTGGGTGAAGCACTGTTTTAGAGAGCACTAGTTTTCCTTTAACTTTCTCGTGTAGCAGAAAATAAATGTGCCATATTCGAAATGATTTCTAGGCAGCAATTAGGGTGTGAGATTCACACAAATATTTTCTAAAGGTCATGAAGATAACAAAGATTCTGATTAAAGCATGCAACTTGATACTAATCTATAAACTGAAAGAAAAAGCACAGTTACATTTTTAACACATGCACTATCTTCCAGATGTTTTGATGTACCCTTTGGAATGTAGCTCATTTCAAGGTCTATACATAAAAACAAATTGCACATCTACATAGCCGATGGCTGACTGAATTACCCCCAAGAACAGTGCTAGGCTTTTAATGTTTGAGCGTATTCTTTATGCCACTACTTCTGCAATGAGGTATGAACAATGGCACCTTAATAAGAGTAGAACCATACTTTCACCATCTGGGTTACACAACTTTGGACTGTGTCCTTTGGCTACATTTAAAAGCCCTGGCTTAAGGAGATGATTAATTAGGTCAACTTGAACTGGCCACAGAGCACGTCATATACCAAACATTTTCTTTTGGCTTGATTGACACCTCATTCAGGAAACATGCTAGGAAAAAGTCATTTGGTCACAGTGCTTAACTATTAAAAGTGTGCATGGAATTCAAGAACTACAGCCCATGTGCCAACCAAAATTTGATTTATAAACTCAAAGTGAAGGTTGTTAGATTCATGGTCCGTAGTCAATGAAAATCTTTGTTTATTACCTCTAAGTGCATTTGATCTCAAACTACATTTTTGGAGTTTTATATGTTGACTTGCCTTAAAGAAGTCAAGGAACTGTAGAAAGAGCACATAAATAAACTGTATTTACTGTAATACTCAACAATTGGGGAGCGGGAAGTGAAAGTCTAAGATGGGTAAACAAAAAGAGGGAAAGAGGTGAGCGGTGAAGTGGTTCAGTATGATTTGGGCTGGTGAGAGAGAGAGACAAATTAACACCCCCTGTTCTGGGTCTGGCGCAGTGGAACACTGTCAGGGCCTGAGGGGAAATAGGATGAATTGTGATTATGCCGATGGACATCTGGTCATTCTGAAAGCAATGGCCAGTGGTTGCTGGGATTTTTATTAAATAAAATTTGATTTTCTTGAAGACTAACTCCAACCTACTCATTTACAAAATGCCTCATATAATGAACATTTTGTTTGAAACTTAAAGGTTAATCATAAGTTTGAAAAGGTTTTGCAAGGAAAGTCACTGATGTTGGCACTCTGAGAAGAAGAAATCTAATTCTCATTTCATGATAACTAGTCTTTCTCACTCTACTGTTGCCTCCAGTTATCGGGGAGCCTTTCAGTAATAGGGAGGGAGAAATCCTTCCGGCTGTTGTGATCTACTCGCCTGGGAAACTTGTCCTGAAAAGTAGGACTTCCCGGAACAGAGCCAGATGGCTTACATTTTGCACAAAGTTATTAGTTTAAGAGCTGTTGATTTTCACTTGAACTTGTTTCACTTGAATAAGCAAATTTAGGTAAAGACCATTTACTATTGGGAAGATAAGGTCTCTCCAAGTAGGGATCAACCAAGAATTGTTCTGTTCATCATGTTGCTTAAGCCATACTATTCTGAGTGAAGTGCTGTTGGTTAAATCAGCAATCTTCCTTGGTGACCATAGGCTGATATTACGATATCAGGACTGTGTTGATGGAGTCCCTGGGACAGAGGTTTTGTTAGTTGAGAATACCTTTATCATGGAAAATTTACTGGGTTTGATCTCATCCAAAATTAACTTTCTCCTAGGCATAAACTGATCACCAAAATGAGTGAATTCGTTATTTACATCAAAGTGACAATTTAAGTTACCATTTGTCTTTATAGAATATCTAGCTTATTCACTTGAAATAGGAGACATGTTGATTCGTAGTGATGTTATTACTTGCATCCAAAGAGTTAAGTTAAACAGAGACCCACTTACACCACCTTGAATAAAAGAAAACATTATTATAATGTTAGCTGGGAAGCTTCCCAGACCCCAAATGTGGGAATAACTCTCCTTCCAGAAAGAAGAATCTGGATTTTGTTGAGAGTGACCAGCTCAGACAAACAGAAAATAATTTATCATAGAATTACATTCTGGGCTTTTGTTCTGGCTCAGCCATCAACTTACTGTGGGTTGTTGGGTAAATCACTTTTCTTTTCTGACCCTGGTTTTTCCTCCTTGTAAAACCACCAGTTTATAATTTGAAGTCCTCCATCTCTGACATGGTGCATCAAACCTGTAAGGCTTGATGTTTTGATTTTTGCCCTAAACTTACATGGGCAATGACTAGGAAATGATTTTTTTTTAATTGAGATTAAATATCAGCCAAAGCTTTATTTTCTAACTTGGTTTCTAAACCATTTTGTGCTTTTCATCATTAAAAAGAACTTATTTCATGTGACTATCAGCAATTAATGTAAAAAAAAAAAAACTTGGGAAAAAGATTTATCTTCAGTTGAAGAAGCAATTTGATAAAGCAATTATTATCAAATGTCAAAAAGCATTAAATGAGGCCCATCTTCTTTCTATAATAAAAGTGCAATACAGGCCTCCTTCCCAACTTAGATTAGTATCAATTAAGTTTTAAGGTTTAGCTCTTGAGAATCAAAGGAGCTATGGAATAATACTTTGAATTTTTAATATACAGTCTATTTGAAGTCACTTCAAAACATAAATAGCAATCAAGAAGAGAGATGTTATTTTCTTTTTCCCTATCTGTAGTTCTCTTTTGGAGACTTTCTTGCATCCTAGGATTCTCCTTGGTCCATTGATACTTCTTGATGGATCTTATCACATTTCCTTCTCAAGCTGCTTAAAATACTTAACAGATAGTAATTATCCATCCTCCTTAGATTCAGATTAGATAAACAAGTATACCCCTTTAAGCAACCTCACCTCACCAGAATATCTTACAAGATGCTCTGTACAATGTGAATAATTGTGTGGAAGACCCTTGGAACTTTAAAGCTTTCT
>NW_003852427.1:16402927-16406022 GCF_000181295.1 Otolemur garnettii | reverse complement strand
CTTAAGCCCAAGAGTTTGAGGTGGCTGTGAGGTGGGATCCCATGGCACTCTACTGAGGGCAACATAGTGAGACTCTGTCACAAAAAAATTAAAAAAAAGATGGGCTGATTTCAATAGTGTCCACCTGTCAGAGCATTTTTTGGAATGTCATTCATGGAATTGACTTTAGAGATAGTTTATGAGCCAACAGGAAATTAGTTTTATTACTTTATTGTCGCTCCTCCTATATTTTTATTCTTGCATTCCTCACCATTGAGTGTCTTCCCCATCTCAAATTATGCATTTCCCCCATTTCTTACTGTCCTTGCAAACACATATCCTAAAGAATACATGTAAATGTTTGCTATAGACATACCCACAGCTATGTGCATTTAGATGAGACATGATACAATCTCAAGGATAAAACAGTACGTTACCAGTAGACTACACTATTCTGTAAAATATCTTTTGTAATTGAGGTGGACAGAAATGTGATTTTTCTAAGTTTAAAACCCACAGAAGAATTTGTTCGTTGAGGTGGTTTTAACCTGTTGACTTAGGTGTCTGCTCTTGAGATCTAATTATCTCTAAAATGTTAATTTAAAAGAGTCTCAAAACATCATAGGAAAGTATAGCACTGACTACAAATATCACTGGCAAAATGTAGAAATAAAACATTTCAATTATATGTTTGAGAAAGTAAAGGCATGGTGTCAAAGGTGTGAGATGAAATGATGGTTTCTCATTCCAACTTTCATTTTCTCGTCTCTTTTTCAAAAACTTCTTAGTGGCTTTACAAAGAACAAAAATCATCAGGAGAGGGAAATGCCAACTGTTTCAGTTTACACATATCCAGGCTGTGTATTTCCCTGTCTTTGGTTCACTGAGGCAATATCACAGCATGGCCTCTGGATAAAACAAGCAAAAGATAACACAGAATACACCAAACTAGAGCAGGTCAATTAAAAAAAACGTATTAACAAGCAATTAAAGCTCAGTGGTTTTTTCCGTGTGTGTTTGTGTACAGTATTCAGCAGAGCGTGTTGCACCTATCTTTCCCCAGGTGTCATTTATTGGAAATACCTGAGGAAACTTGGAGAAGAATCAGAAACAGCCAAATAAATTGGCGTCAATTTGACTGGTGCTATAAATAAATGAATCTACTCATGGTAGATTCATTCTGCACTTGGTTAAAAGAAAAAAAGGTCTTGATATCCATGCACCAAACTCTAAAGCAACGGCTCTGAAAATGATTCATCAAAGACAGGGACGGTGGTGAAGGTGGGGGCAGAGGGCTATTAATAATGGCCAATCCTATGGTGAGCCTGGGTGGGTAAACCGCTGTCTAGAGTAGACTGTTCACTCATGTGAAGTAAATTAACACTTCCTGGGCACCAGGGTACCATTAGGTGCATGGAAACTACTTATTTACCAAGGGCATCCTAGTGCCCTTGCATACCCCACATCACTATAAGATAAGCCATAATAAAATCATATGGTGCCAAGAAGATAGACCTTATACATTTTAGGTGGTAGCCCAGTGAAATGACAGGCATTCATGGCAGTTAAATCAGCTGGGGCACTGCTCTAGACGTAGCAGAAATTTTATCTTTAGTTTCCGTACAACAAAGAAATTAAAGCAGATTAATCATCCTCGATGAAAAATCACCGAACCCTTCCGTTTTTGGGTTATGTAATTTTACAAGCTACCTTCTTAAAGGATAAAAGAAGACAAAAGAAACACCAACCAAAGTTTTCCACCAGTTTTGGAAAGCAAAGAACCATGGAAGAAGTTTTGTTTCTCATTATTGGGTATTTTTTTCAAAGTTCATAGTTAAATTAATAGCAAGATAAAAAAAAATAGGAAAGCTTCATAAAAGTCAAGCATCACAGTCTTCATAAGCCATGCCCCCACTGCCCACTTACAAATTAGGCAGAACATATTCTATCTAGCAAAGTTGATTGTTCTGGAAAAATGATTAGAATAGCAGTCCATGTGTTTTAATATGGCAGGATTAATGTAGAAACAGGTTACCTTGGTTATGAAAGAAAAAAGTGCTTCTTTAATTGCTAATTTGGATAGTTGAATAGTATTGATGGCTTTTGTGATTTTTATTCTTGTTAAAACTAGTCTTTTTAAAACACTTACTCAATTATGAATTCCGAACTGATAGTGAACCAAGGTTTATTCCTAGTCTCACTTATAAAAGCTGACTGTATTTCAGTTTTAGGTTATAGTATACAGAAACGCAAACACAGAAAATGTTATCCAAAAAAAAGGTTGCCCAACAAAAGTAAGACTGTTTTGTTGAATCTGAGAAGATTATAGTAGTCTTTTTTTCTTTCTAATAGGAGAGGTCTTTGTTTGTCTGGTTCCATGGTTTTTGTCTGTGAATTTTTGTGAATAAGGCTTATATTTCAAACTACAGAGGTGTTCACAGTTGTCTTACCATGAAATTATTTCCTTTTTGAACAAGGAGAACTTATTTATTCTGATCATTCTTGAAATATAGTTGAAGTCAAACTGTTATAAAATTATGTTGGCTGAAATACAAAATGAGCACGTTGGGTTCTTTAAAGCTGGGACAAGTTAGGAGTAATCATCTTGATTTTCTGCTAAGCACTAGTCATGCTAATTTCTGCCATCAACAAATTTGATTAAATTCAGTGAGGATAAACATTTTTTTTCTAACTTGCAAGATTCTTAATGTTTAGAAACAGAAAATTTGTCAACCAGAAATAGGTTTCCCTGACATGAAATTAAAACTCTATCTTTTTTCAAAATCTCAAATATGGGAAAATATATTGTCTCCCCTTCCCTTTTACTTAAGGACAAAGAAAGTGGGATATTGATTATGTGCTTTTTATGTTCCTTTTTTTATTGCTCAGATATGATGGCTGGTGTTGCTATTCCAAGGATGATTTCATTTCTCCCATCCAAATAACTTTAGAACGTAAGACCAGCGCCAAAACATCTGATGAGGTCAGATGAAAAAATAGTTTGGATGCTTACTGTATCTAAATACATTGACCAAATATTTGGTTTTATTTTTGAAAAGTCAATGAAGTTACTTTCATCACTTTTTAAGTTGGCATTTTCCTTTTTTATTTTTTAA
>NW_003852427.1:16401634-16402311 GCF_000181295.1 Otolemur garnettii | reverse complement strand
TGATGTGCGATTGGAGCCATTAGCCATATGGTGCAGTGTGAAGAGGGCCTCTGTGGCTGAATAACAGTTGTATCTTATATGGTTTATTAAATAATTATGCAATGGCAAGTAACATTTTTATAATTATTGGCTGTTCTAAAATGTGTTTGTTAATCTAGCTGCATTTACCAGGTTGAAAGACGTCTGCCCTGTCAGGTCTCCATGCTTCCTATCTGCTTTGTGCCTAGAATGGAAATCGGCTGCCCGATTGAAGATTTAGGGCACATCTCCCGTATCATACTGTGTATCATCAAGGTATGCCATGGGGCATTTAGAAATAAGGGGCACATTCCTTTTAGAGCTGCTTTCCCACCTGCCACCTGTCAGTGCGTACACTGTCTGTGGAATAGATAATGTCTTACTTTTGTGTAACTTGAACAGAGTGAGGGAGAAAAGTATTCACACAGCCAAATGAAAAGCAAAAAAATGGAATGAACTATCCAGACATCTTGTTACATTAAGCTGTGTGGACTCCTATTTGGATACCGTTTTTTTAAAATAAAATTTCAGACATTACCTCGACCCATTTCTATTTATAATATTTTTTCTTCTAGGAAGACTTTTATTTCATCAGTTTATTTATCTATCTCTATCTTATATAGCCTAGCCAGGTAACTTTTTTTTTTTTTTTTTTTTTT
>NW_003852427.1:16396791-16401522 GCF_000181295.1 Otolemur garnettii | reverse complement strand
ACAGTGTGCTGGATTCTGCAATGTGGGGTTATCAGAGGACAGGTGGTCAGTGCAGTGAAGTGGCTGTGGTCTATATATCCATCATGGGACTGTAGGGCAGCTGCCTCTGCCCCTGAGAGACGTAGTGGCCCAGGGAAATACACTGGAACAGATTACTTATGCTTGCAAAACCTCATTCTCTTGGCTAATGGAGTTATAGTATCTTTAGAAAATGGGTTGTATCTTTTCATACATACGTGATTATTTTGAAGATATCTTAGATAGAATTTTAAAAATTTAATTTAGAGTTTGTATATGAGGCTTGGGTGAAAAGCACTGAGAGGGCTAGCCAATCCAGGTACAATACTGACTTTGCAAATCACAGCCCTGGGGCTTATTGCAAAGTGATGCCAGCACTCCTCTGCCCCTGTGCTTAAAGGCTGAAATAGCATTGTCATATTCTGACTCTCTCTTTTGAGGAATAACTGAGATTATCATTATTTGATATATAGTCATTTAAATATGCTCCCTTATGCTAAAGCCCTTTTGATTGTATTCAAAGAGGAAAAATAAAAAGAGGTAAAGAGGAGTCATTAGGATTATTTGCTGGCATTGTGTCTCCTGTGAGACACATAGTAGGATCACATTTCTTCACACCCTTGATGCTTATCACAGTTGTGAGACTATTTTATCTAATGAAAGTTGAGGCTGGGAATGGTGGCTCATTCCTGTAATCCCAGCACTCTGGGATGCTGAGTTGGGGGATTGCCTGAGCACGTGAGTTGGAGACCAGCATGAGCAAGAGTGAGACCCCACTTCTAAAAAATAGCTGGTGGTGTGGTGGGTGCCTGTATTCCAGTTCCTTGGGAGGCTGAGGCAAGAGAATGGCTTGAGCCCAAGAGTTTGAAGTTGCCATCAGCTATGACATTACAGCACTCTACTGGAGTGTGACAAAGTGAGACTCTGTCTCCAAAAAAAAAAAAGAAAAGAAAAAAAGAAAGTTGGGACAGAGAGTCTTTAATAAACAACAGGCTGTTCACCCTGATGTCTTCCCGTGACCAGGAGCACTTTAGATGGGGAAGTTCACTCGGCCTCAGTCTCTGAGTGAGGACAGCAGGCAGCAGAGCCCTGGAGAGCATTGCAGCCTTGAAATGAGGAGGATGGCCAGCACCAGTGAGAAATAAATCTACCTGTCTTAAGCCATAGAGATCCTCCAAGTTGTTACTATTTGCTACTGGCTAATAAAAAATAGATTATGATATCTGCGATTTCATAGGTATTATTATAAGGAAGAGGTTAACTGTAAAAACAATACCTGACTTCAGACCCACTCGAGAAAAGCACAATTAAATTCAAAAAGGGGAAATGGGGGAGGGGAGGAGGCAGGCAGTTTGTAAGTTTCCACTTAATGGGGGTACAATGTAGGGGGCATATGGCCCCCTTCCTGGGTGAAGGATACAACTGGAACTTGGACTTTACCTTATAAACACAAACAATGTACCCTAATTGTATGTATCTTCTATCAATCTGAAATAAAAAATATAAGACAAATCAGAGTATTCAGACTCTCCTTTTCTGTTGTGAGGCTGATGTGCCGTTATGGACGCCAGTGACCTCCTCAGCTCCCTGGGGGCCTGGGTGTGGTTGGGACACTTAAAATTCTCTCTTCCCTCATTTCCAGTCTTGAGAAGCCTGGTTGGTGCACCTAAGTGAGTCATATGAACGCTGTGTCATCATTTTCACGTGGTGGGATAAAGTTTGGGAAGCACATAGATGTGTCATACGTGGTACGGCAAAAATCATGCAGATGGCGTGTGTTAAAGAACAAAAGTTTGGAAAATATTAATGAAACGACTTTTCAGGAGAAAGTAAAATACTGTTGAGGACTTATTTGTACATTGATCAAATTCACCGAATGATTGCTATTTCCCCCTTTACTTTGCTTGAACATACACTTGCTAATCCATCTATTCATCCAGGTGGTCAGGTAATCAAAATTTTGAGTGTCTACTGTATGCTACAAGGACTGTACCAAGGGCTGGGGCTAACAAAGATGAAAAATCCATTATCTCACCATCATTCAAGAAGCTAACATTTCCAGGGGAAGAGAAGACCATTAATTAGAATAAAATGTAATAAGTCATAGTACAAGTAAATACCATATTCCAGGCATTGTCCTGAGTATTGAATTTTATTTAATTCTTACAGGAACTCAATGAGGTCGATAATATTACCTTTACTATATATAGATAAGGATACTGATTCGCAGAGACCTCAAAGGATTTGTTCAGAGTCCGACTACCAGAGAGTATCCAAACTGGATTTACTCCAGTACTGTAGAGCAGGATATGTGGCCATGTATCAGTGCTGTCTTTGTTTGTACTGTTGTCCGAGGTGTCCGGCCAACGTGGTTTATCCTTTGCTTATCAGGCCATAAGCACGACTCTGTGTTTCAATTCATTGTTAGCACTGCCTGAGTTTGAGATTATATTCCGATTCCCCCCTCCTCCAAGTTGTAAGTTTTCCCCTCAGTGGGTACATATGTATTCATATCAATATATATAAAAGTCTGGGAGGAAAACACATATTAGTCTAATGCCATTTTTTTTTTCTTTTAGACAATGGGGTTGGGTTGAATGGACAACAAAATTTGAATGCATAGTTAAAGAAATTTTAGCTTCATATGAAATACTTTATTTTTCAAGAACAATTTCTTCCAATATTCATTATGTACTTAATGTTTATTTAAAACGAAGGGCCAATCATTTTTCTGAACACCTTTATTTAGATGTGAAGCTTGCTGCTACGGTTTTCCAGGTAGTCACTTTGCCTCAGAGGACCCTGGATTCTAGGCCTGCTTGGTAACAGCTTTCTGCCTTGTGTCATGACTGAACTTCTTGGCCCTTATTCCTTCATTTGTCAAATGAGGGCAGGGGTTGTGCCAGGTTATGTATAAGATTTTTGTGGTTCCTATGATTTGATTTCATTAGCTTTTGATATTTGTGGCTCGCTGATAGGAATATGATTCTTGCCTTATCCTCGGGGTAGGTATCCATGGAAACTAAATTTTGTAAATTAAGTCCAAGTTCCTATGGCTGAGACTAAATCTCAAGTAGAAGTAAGTCTTTAGATTTCTTATTTCAGAGGTTTCTTTTGAATGCTTTGGGCAGTCTCTCAATCCGTTGATCAAAATATTTGGAAATAACTTGATTCTGTTTCCTACTGTCCGATGTATCGTTTCAAGATTTGATTGATTTGAATTTACTGGTATATGTAGTGAGATTTGAATTTACTGGTATATGTAGTGAGATATGGCACTGAGTGTTTGTATTTATTATCAGATTATATGCAACACTTGATTCCATATTTTTTTCTCACTCTGATATTTCCATTTTGTGTTTCTGTAAATGTACAATGAGTGACATGAAAATATGACAAGGTGTCTGTGATTTCCTCTTTCCCACTCAAAAGAATAGAAACGTCTTAAAACAACATGGAATACAGCCGGCTGAGTATTTCTCACTTTGGTCAATAAACCTTAATGGAAAAGAAAGGAGAAAAATAGAACTGGGGGAGAGGAAGTTGTGGGGGCATTTATGAGAACTCCTGGGAATCACAAGTTAAGGCTGTACACATAGGATGTCTCTTCTTACACTTCCTAAGAGTAGTTTTGGAAATTAGCACCCAAGAATATTTGGTGTGGCACACAAGGAAAGTGGTTTCATTGCCCAAATATATACTTAAGGAACACTAACTATAGAAATGGGAGTGTTTTGAATAACGAGGTAGATGTTCCTGACAAGTTATACGTGTACAAAGCTCCTTATGATGGCAAACGTTTACGTTCTAAACCTTTCTCTCCCATTATAAACAACCTGATTTCATCACTGGAAACAGCTGGCAGAGACCGCTGAACCAGTCATTTTATTTTATCAGGCGTTGCTAGCAGAGACACCACTTTCATTTTTGCCAGCATTTGTAGTGTAAATGAGAAGCAACCTATCGTAAAATAGCGCTAAGAAGATCAAAGGAAGCAAACCCAACGACCAAGCTAAAATCATTCTGGGAAAATGTTTTTTTTTTTATTATAGCTAATAACGCAATCAAGCCAGAAACCTGCTTAGGAGTTGGAGTTACAGCAGAATTATCACTAATATTACAGGGTACCTCATCGGAAGTTCTATTACAAGAAAGTTAAAGACATACGAAAACAGGGGGCTAGTAAAATATTTATGGAAAGCCATACAGTTTTGAGTAGAGCACCAGGTGTATTTTCTCCGAAAAACAAACCAGGGTTACAATAGAAAATTTAGAATTAAGGCCGGAAGAGGTAAGCCTCCAAAGCAAGAAAACGAAAAGGGTCATTTTTTAAGAAAACAGATTTCATTCTGTAAAGACCAATTACTCCTCTGTCCCCTGTGGGAAGAAAAAAAAAAATTCTTCTTAATAGCAACATCATTTTAAGACCTTTGTGATTCATTTTATATTTAGCGATTAGGGCTTTAGTCATCAGAGGAAAGAGCCTCCCAACCTGACAGATCTGAAATCACGTCCTTTGATTGTAATTGACAGAAAAAGCATTTGAGGTAAAGAAAAAAATATTTTATTCATCTTTGATTACACCGTGATGTGATTTGGTGACATAATACAGCTGGGAACTGAGGCAAGAAAGGCAATAATTCCTACTTGAGGGTTTGACAGGATGTAGGCCTTTAGTCGTCTTCATCCCAACGCCTCCAGCTACAATAGACG
>NW_003852427.1:16388186-16393058 GCF_000181295.1 Otolemur garnettii | reverse complement strand
ACAGGTGTGCTACTGCTTGCAATATTAAGTAGAGTCTGATATTTGAAAAAGTGAAAAAAGATGTCCATTAGCAACACCTAAATTGTTTATCACTCTTGACCTATTAATATTGGAGACATGTTTCAATCCTGCTGGAAATGATATTGTTATTTTTCTCAGATGTTTTCTTTTTCTAAAAATATGTGCTTCTGCACCAGATCACCCAAAAACTCAGTCTTGCATGACATTTGGCACAAAAGGCCCATCAGTGCTCCTCTCGATCCCTGTATCATCTTATAGTAACCTAATAAAAATATATCATATTTGAATCCAAAAGTGACATATTAGTATATGTTTATATTTTGAATTATTGAATTTACTATGCTGGTACTATAGTTTCAAGATACATTAAAAGTAAGTTCTTGAAAATTTAAAAAAGTGTTAAGGCTACAAAAATGAAATACTTAAAATTAACATTTGAATGATAAGTAATTTTGGAGATAATTATACTTCACAGTCTACATTCAATGCATTTTGATATATGGATAATTACTCCTAGTGATATCCTTTCGTTGGATTTTTTTTTAACAACAATAACAATTTATTGCAAAATTAATTCCTTGGCACAATTTAACACTTAGTGATTAGACTTAGTGATGTGAAGTCCAAATGGATTGATTTTTGCTACAGAACACTTATGCTCTGGTTTCCTATGTTCAAGTACTAATTGGTTATTATAGGTCACTTTAGAACTTAGTTTAAAATAAATTAAATTGGTTTCAAGGTGCATTTAGTAGCAATAGCCTGATATTTTCAGCTCATGGGGTTTTATTTAAATAAAAAAAAAAGGTAAAGTAATGCAATCATCTTTAGTTATAAAAGTGATGGATGAATTGAAAACATTTTTGAATCAGGTCAATGGTACTGATGATTAGTACATTGTTAATCAAGTTCCTCAGATTGCTATCAAATGCGTTAGCTCTTTTGCTCAGGCTGGTGAGAGGATCATGAATATTAAAGACATTCAAATGGATGTGCTCTCATGGAATATGGAGTATCACAAATGAAAAGACTAAATGAGGGCAGACGGGACTCTATATACTAATATCTCTTTTAACTAAAGAGAAATGCCTAATCAATGTTCTTGCTAACAAATAGCAGCCAAACAGAACAACTTCTCCTTTTCCTTCTCCTCCTTCTTCTTCTTCCTCTTCAATCACATTGACAAACTACAAACTAATAGACATGGTACACTATTTAAAAGAAAAATAGCTTTAAACATCATCGTTAATAAGGTGTAACAGCAACAGTTTAAGAGAAGCCACTTAAAGATTGAGGTGTAATGCTTAACACAGTTTAATTTGTAGAACATTTTATGGTCAAAGGATTGAGACTGGGCTGAGAAATGTTTTCTTGAAAGAGAGGCAGGATAATGCAATATTTTATTTTTCACTTTTGTAGCAGTATCCTTGTGCTTTTTAAACCACCCCCTTAGAAACACGATATCCTATGTTAGAAATGTGTTCATTGACTTTGCCTATTACTAAAAGCAAAATTTAGTTTTTTAAAGATGGATGGAAGAAAAAAAATCTATAAATATTCCTATGTATTTAATGTAAAGATAACATTACTCTTAGAGATTGCATTTTTTTTCAGTGTGGGTATCTGTTAGCAAGAAATTATAAAATATGTATAATTAAAATATTGCATATATTTGTATAATATAGAGAAAATACATTTATAAATGACAAAATCAATATGCAAACATACCTCATTTTATTGCAGTTTTCAGATACTGTGATACCCTGTTTTTGACAAGTTGAAAGTGTGTGGCAACCCTGACTCAAGCTTAGCCTACTAGTCATACCATTATTTTTCTTTTCTGAGACAGAGTCTCATTCTGTCACTCTGTGCTGTGGTGTCATTGTAGCTCACAACAACCTCAAACTCTTGGGCTCAAGCTATCCTCCTCCTTCGGCCTCCTGAGTCCCTAGGTCTACAGGTACCCTCCACAATGCCTGACTTGCTTTTCTATTTTTAGCAGAGACAGGGTCTCACTCTTGCTTCGGCTTGTCTCAAACTCCTGAGCTCAAGCAATCCACCAGACACTAGGATTACTGATGTGAGCCACCATGCCTGGCCAGCACCAGTTTTCTTTTTTTTAACAGCATATATTCATTTGTGTCTCTGCATACCATTTGGGTAATTCTTACAATATTTCAGACTTTTTCATTACTTTTCTGTTATGGTGATCTGTGATCAGTGATCTTTGATGTTCTTATTGTTTCGGGGTGCTATGGTCTGTACCCATATAGAATGGTGAACTTAATCCATAAATGGATTTGTGTTCTAATAGCTATTTCTTTCACTCCTTCTCCACCCCCAGGACCTCCCTATTCCCTGAGACCCAGCAATATTGAAGCAATTGTGCCACTGAGATAAGTTTTAAATGCAAAGGAAAAGTTCTTGAAGGAAATTAAAAGAACTATTCCATGGCAGGCACCTGTAGTCCCAGTTTATTAAGAGGCTGAGGCAAGAGAATCACTTAAGCCCAAGGGTTTGAGGTTGCAGTGAAACAGCATTGTTGCTATTATGGAGAAAACTGGAGTGTTCTGGGTAGAAAATAAAATCAGCCATAACATGCCCTTAGACCAAAAGCTAGTCCAGAACAAAGCCTGAACTTTTCTTCAATTCTATGAACTCTGAGGTAGGTGAATAAACTGCAAAAGCAAAGTCTGAAGCTAGTAGAAGTTGGTTCATGAGGTTTGAGGAACGAAGCCATCTCCGTAACATAAAAATTTAAGGAGAAGCAGCGAGGGCTGATGCAGCAAGGTCTTGAAGACATGGGTCACTTATGGAGGTGGCTACACTACAAAGTAGACATTTCCATTATGGACAAAACACCTTTCCAAGGGAGGAGGGTGCCATATAGTACTGCTTTAGCTAGGAAGAAGTTCCCATTTTGTTTTAAAGTTTTAAAGGTCAGGCTGACTCTCTTGTTAGGGGCTAAAGCAGCTGTTGAGTTCAAGTTGAAGCCGATGCTCATTTGCCATTCTGAATATCCTAGGGCCCTTAAAAGTCATACCGGTTCCACTCTCTCTGTGCTCTGCAAATGGAGCAACAAAGTCTGGATGACAGCATATTTGCTTATTGCATCATTTACTGACTATTTTAAGCCCTAATATGAGTACCTATTGCTCAAAAAAAAATTCCCTTCAAAATATTACTGCTCATTAAAAATGAATCCTCTCACTGAAGATGTACAAGAAGATTAATGTTGTTCTCTTTCTTTCTTTCCTTCTTTTTCTTTCTTTCCCTCCCTCCCTCTTCCCTCCCTTCCTTCCTTCCTTCCTTCCTTCCTTCCTTCCTTCCTTCCTTCCTTCCTTCCTTTCTTTCTTGGAGACTGAGTCTTGCTTTGTCCCCCTCGGTAGAGTGCCATGGCATTACAGCTCACAGCAATCTCAAGATCTTGGGCTTAGGCAATTCTCTGGCCTCAGCCTCCCAAGTAGCTGGGACTACAGGCACCCACCACAATGCCCAGCTATTTTTTTTGTGGCAGTTTGGCTGGGGTTGGGTTTGAACCCGCCACCCTTGGGGCTGGATCCCTACCAACTGAGCCACAGGCACTGCTCGATTAATGTTGTTTTCATGCTTGCTAACACAATATAGATTCTCTATCCCATGGATAGAAAAGTAATTTTGACTTTCAAGTTTTATTACTTAAGAAATAAATTCCATAAAACTAGCTATAGATAGTGATTTCTTTGATTGATCTGGTCGAAGTAAACTGACAACCTTTTGGAAAGGATTAACCATTTTAGATGCCATTAAGAACATTCTTAATTTATGGGAAGAAATTAAAATATCAATATGGAAAAGAATTTGGAAGAAGTTGATTCCAAGACTCATGAATAATGTTGAAGGATTCAAGACTTCAGTGAGGAAGTAAATGAAGATACGGAGGAAATATCAAGGGAATTAGAAGTGGAACCTGAAGATATGGCTGAATTGCTGTAACTTCGTTACAAAACTTCAGTGGGTGAAGAGTTACTTCTTATGGATAAGCAGAGACGGTGGTTTGAAGATATTGTAAACAGTACTGAAATGACAACAAAGGATATATAATATTATATCAACTTAGTTGATAAAGAACAGTAACAGGATTTGGGAAGTTTAATTATAATTATGAAAGAAATTCCACTATCTATAAAATGCTATCAAACAGCATCACATGCTACAGAGAAATTTTTGTAAAAAGAAGAGCCAATTGATGAAGCAAATTTGCTTGTTTTCTTATTTTAAGAAAATGCCACCACATCACCCCAATCTTAGCAACTACTAATCTGGTCAGTCATTAGCCATCAACATCAAGATCTTACATTACTGTAAAGACTGCAGCTCACTGAAGGTCAGAATGATTGTTAACATTTTTTTTTTTTTGACACAGTCTCATTTTGTTGTCCTTGGTAGTGTGCCATGGCCTCATAGCTCATAGCAACCTCAAACTCATGGGCTCAAGCAATTGTCTTGCCTGAGCCTCCCTAGTAGCTGGGACTATAGGCACCTGCTACAACGCTTGGCTATTTTTTGTAGAGATGGGAGTCTCACTCTTGCTCAGGCTGGTCTTGAACCCATCAGCTCAGACAATCCACCCAGCTTGGCCTCTCATGGTGCTAGGATTACAGGTGTGAGCCACCACTGTGCCCAGCCTTGTTAGCATTTTTTAATAATAAAATATTTCCAAATGAAATTATGTACATTGCTTTTAACACATAATGCTGCTGCACACTTTATAAACTTTCATATCATATAAACATAACTTTAATATGGATTGGAGAATTAAAAACTTGTGTAACTTGCTTTATTGCTGTATTGCCTTATTGTGATGGTCTG
>NW_003852427.1:16386011-16386464 GCF_000181295.1 Otolemur garnettii | reverse complement strand
AGTATGAATTCCACTATGGAATCAGTGCAGCACAGATAGCTCAAAAGATCAATGAAGTATTTGGGAAAGATGGAGCTGATGAATGCAAAGTATGTTGGTGGTTTGAGAAGTTCTGTTTTGCTGATTTTAATCCTGAAAATGAGCCACGGGAGCGACCTGAGACCAAGATGGATACTGATGAGCTGAAAGCTGTAGCAGAAGTGAATCCATCTCAACCTACATGCGAATCAGCTGCAAGGTTTGACGTTACTATTCCAATAATATCGGACCGTTTGAAATACGTCAGCAAGGTAAAGAAGCTGGATAGATGGGGTCTGCATGAATTAAAAGAGCATCGGTAAAGAAACTGTCTGGAAGGTTGCTTTCCTTTGCTGTCACGATATGATGGCAAACCGTTTATACACTACATTGTTATGTGTGATGTGAAATAGATTATTTTTGACAATTGCAAGC
>NW_003852427.1:16385360-16385616 GCF_000181295.1 Otolemur garnettii | reverse complement strand
TTGTGATTTCATCACTACTCACTCTCCAGGCTTCTTTACTGCTGATATAAACCAGGTACTATTATGATGGCAAAACTATGTCAATAGTTTAGGTACTACTTGGGTTAATTGTACATTTCTTGTTTGAGATATAATAAACTAAACTTTCAATTCAAATCTGGACATTTCATAATTGATGACCTCAAACATTGTCTGAGAAAAGTATTGGTTTACATGAGAAAATACAATAGAAAGACTAATTTTATAAGGGTAACAG